>NW_010100489.1:63931-69167 GCF_000699245.1 Pterocles gutturalis | reverse complement strand
CGTTAAAATGTCCCGTGTCACCGATCTGCTACACAGCACCCCCGTAGCCCAGTCGGTCGCTGCTACCCTGAGATGGAAGGTGGACGGTGTTGGATCTCTAGTTGGAAGTCTCATGGTCTTGCCTGAGGTAGAACAAAGGCTCCAGGCTCTCCCCCCAGTTCATCAGGGTAGACAAAAAGCCGAGCCCTCTCCAGCTGTGCTGCTGTGAGACGGACGCCCATCCAGCCCGCGCTGGGGGACGGGACACGTCACGCTGAATGGCGCAGCTGTTTTACTTTATTTCCCACTGGGTCATTGACGGTACAGGCTCGACAAATTGAGAAGTACAGGCTGTATGCTCAGCTAACGGTAAATTATCATTTTGTTGAATTTTAAATGAAAAATTAGTTTATGAAAATAGCAAAGATGGGCGTAGGGCCCTTTGCTGCTCTTACTGAGAAGAGGATGTAATGTTCAAAACTGAGAGGCCAGCTGACCCTCCATTTACACTGCTTTTATCTTAAAGTAGCTTTACAGCAGGTAATAAGTGGAACTGTAAAAGCTAGAACAAAAGTAACCTCTCTATAAATGAGTCAAGCACAACAATTTCAAGTAGGAAGTGTGATGTACTTAGCAAATTTGTATTATCTTTTCTCCATTACTGTACCCAGCAGCTGTTATTGTGCAAGAATTGGTGTTGCTCTGGTCAGCAAAAATATCTGACCATCCTGCAGCGATCAGCGTCTAGGACAAATATTACTGTGAAATTCAGAGCCCTCCACAAGTCATCTGCTTATCCCTTGTACAGTGACTCCAAAATGTGCCTAAAATCTGCAAAATGTAGCAGAGGATGTGGAACAGAATAATTGTGCAATTTTTCTTGATGACAGATGTACATTGATGCTCTACGTACTAACAAACACGGCCTGCAGCTCACCATGCAGGACTGAACTTCTAGTCAACACGTAAGCAAAGTCAAGTCTCATGCCAATATCACCTGAATAGATTGTGTACAGAAATGCAATTTATACAGCTTTGCAAAGGAGGCTGAACATGTCACGCTGGAGCACATTATATACTACCTTGCCTTCTAGTCGCTTTTTGGTGCAAATATAAAGCTCTCAGTGATATGCGTCTTGCTCACAGCCTATGAAGCTAACCAGGAAAGCACACCAACCTCTTATCTGCAAGACATCTTTGGTCCTGGCCACAGAGCACATCCAGCAATAGGTCTTTTGCAGACATCCAAATGCAGAGCTCAGTGATTTCACAACGGGCTTTCAGGACTGACCAAACAGCCTGTTTTTCAGGGTTTATTTTAAAATAAGCCACATGTACTTATCTTAGTGACTAATTTGGTTAAATGGGTGAGACCAGGCTTGTGCTTGTCTTGGAGAACAACAATGGCTCTTAATGCTGCAGACTCCTCACACTGCCAAAACAGCAGTGTTCTGCTTCAAATTTTGCAATTCTAGGACCCAGGAAAGGCTGGACTGCATACAGCTGCTGGTCATAAGAAAACATTCTAGTTGTGTGGGGTAGCAGGTACTACCATGATGGGATGGGGTGGGATGGGATGGGACGGGACAGGACAGAACAGGATAGGAGGCTGCACCCCACCTGTCCCAAGGACAGCCAACAGAGCTCAATTCTGCAGACCCTTACTTGCCTGCATCACTTTCCTATTTCTGCTCTTCCCTCCCTCTTCCCAGGGAAGCAGTAGCCCAGACCAAATCCTCATCTTGCAACATTTTATTTTGCATACACTTCTGACAGTCACTGAAGCAGCTTTGCACTGAGAATTAGCACATGAAGTTTTGCTCATAAGTGGCCCAGTTCTTGAAGCAGCATAGTATTCTCCATGCCTTTCAAAGCCCCTGAAGTACATAGGAGCTCCTATCTTCAACCCGTTCTTCTGGAGATATCTGTCAGGACACTGGAAGTGTTGAAGCTCTGTTGATGTTGTGGAAATAGCAAAGCTACAGGTTTACTTTGTAGTGGTGCAAAGTATAGTCATTCTGGTTTTGGCTGGAACAGAGTTAACTTTCTTCATAGCAGCTAGTGTGAGGTTGTGTTTTGGATTTGTGCTGAGAAGAAGGCTGATAACATACTGATGTTTATAGTTGTTGCCAGGACAGTCAAGGACTTTTTAGCTTTGTGCTGTGTCAGTGTCTGCAGGTTCGGGAGAAGCTAGGAGAGAGCATAGCCCACAATTACTGGGTGGGTTAGGATTCAACTTTAGGTTTAGAATTGAGACTTAAATTGGCCAATGACATGTTCTATATTGTGCATGTCATGCCCAGTGTATTATGGGGGTCTGCCTGGAAGTTCGCTCTCTCTGAGCCATCTCTCTCTCAGGGTTGGCTCTCTCGGTTGGCTCTCAGTCTCTCGGATGCTTGGGCTTTTATCTCGTTTCCAGGATTGTGGTTTCAGGACTCTCTCTGCTCTGGGATCATTAGCTGGGAATGGGCCAAGCCTTGGTCATGGGCTGGTGAGCAATTTACTGTGTGTCACTTATTTGTATGTTTGTATATTAATATTATTATAATTATAATTATTATTCTTTTCAATTTTATTGTAGTTTAGTTATTAAATTGTTCTTATCTCAACCCACAAGTCTCTTTTCCCTTTACACCTTTAATTCTCTGCCCCCATTTCCTGGGAGAGGGGAGGGTGAGCAGGCAGCTGTGGTGTTTGGCTGCCAGCCAGGTTAAACTGCGAAGATAGTATTTGTTATTGATACAGCAGACCAGAAAACAGTTCAATCAGTTCATGATTCATGAAGATCAGTTGTTCATGTTGAAACTAGATGATCTTCAAAGATCTGTTCCAACCCAAACCATCCTATGATGCTTTTATAAAAACTAAGCAGGCAATGGCAAATTGTCTTGCTGTATTTTCTTGGCTGTCAGTTCCATAGTTGGTGTTTTTACCCTATTGTTGCCTTATGTTTTATTTTTCAGGCACTGAAGGAAGGGCAAACAAGGGAGTCTGCCTGTTAATGTTAGAGTTCACAAAGTGTTGCTGCCTAACTCTGGCACTCCAACCAAAATTTCTAAAAAAGACAAGGAACCAAATTAAGCTTACTTGGCTATCCAAAGCAAGCTTTATATATCTTGGTGGGGCGTATGAGAAGCAAAGTTAGAATGTGAATCACACCAGGACTTGGTTCTACACATACAATTTAAAAAGCTCTCATTTAGATCTTCATCAGTATTAGGCAGAACACATCCTGAATTAACTTACGATTACCTTCCCACTACAGTTCATCTGCCTGCTTCCCTCCTCCTTGTTTCTCATCATGCTAAATTTCTCTGAATTTATGACTCCACAGAGAATCTGACAAAAGATTACTCAGTAAATGAAATGTATTTTATATGTTTAATTTATTTAGCTTAACTTTGATATGTTTTCCCTGTTTTGAAACTCCAAGCCCAATTAAGGTTTGATTTGGTTTGTTTATTTAATGCATGTGGTTACCTTAGCTTGGTACTGAAATGTTTTTTTCTCAAAGGGTAAACAACCTTCCATTTACAAAGTAGTAATAGGGACCATTAATGTTAATATGCATTTTATCCTCAGTGTAATACTTCAAATAACTGCTTTTCTCATTATATAGTTAAGTCATTTTTGTACTGTAACTAAATGTTGACAAAATAAAAATGAAATGCTGGGCAGCTTTTCAAAAGGCTTTGCTGAGAAGGATTCCCTTCCTGGCAGAGTAAGTGCATTTGAATACTGAAACTGAGTTGCAGATTTGGATCTTAGTTCTGCTTTTCAGTTTTGTTTCTATGCATCCTTTAACCTAAAAGTTACTGACCCTTCTGCATTTTTTTGGTGGTCTTCACAATGAGGAAATGGCAGATTGAAGAACAGGCGCCATTGTGACCCTCGAGAGGAAATTCCAGTCGCTATTGCAAAAAATGAGCAATTAACTGTGAAAGGTCTGCAAATAATGCAATTGAAGGTAGAGGACATTGACCTGAATTCATAAGTGTACTAGTCAGATATTTGCCTGCATTAAAATATTCATAGGTATTAATACTTTCTGTATTGTGGGAGGGAAAGGGAAAGAAGGAAAGAAGGGAGGGAGGAAGAAACAAAGGAAGAAGGTTTTAATCCTTTCTCTGTTATAAATGCTATAAAATTTTGGATAAGAAATCATGAAACCGTTATTATATATCTAAAACACGTTTTTTCAATCACATTACATTTCCTTTCTTTTCAAATGGGATATTTTGAGATACAGTAGCAATGTTACAGAGAAGGAACTGAGGAATATGCACAAAGGAAAAATATAGTTTGCTCTTCTCTACATTGAAAAAAGTTCATAATCTAAAGTAGAGCGACACCGAGAAGGTTGATTTTGCATCAGAAACACAAGCAGGAAACCTGGGCTCTAGATGGTCTGTGCCACAACCTTCCTAGATAATGTTGGACAAGACAAATCCCTCTCTGAACTCCCATGTTTATCTCCTCTGTTTATGAGAGGAATAAAATTACTTACAGTGCTGGGAATCCATACCAGTAAAGGCGTTATATGCATGGGAAATAAAATTACAGGATTACAAGAAGGGACACACGCGGTACAGGTAACATCATAAATGAAAATAGTGGGGTTTTTATCCTCAGCTTATCACAACTGATACATATCAACAGTTGTGTTTTACCTAGGATGTATTTTCTTTTTATTTTATTTGTTATAAAAGTTTGTACCATGGCACCCAGCAAAATAATGTCTTCGTGAGTTAACTAAGATGAATAGGAGTTGAACAGTATCAGTCTCCTTTTATTTCCCTTCACAACTGGTAGGGGTCATGGATAGTGCTGTCTGGCTCATCCTGCACTGAAGCAGAACAATGCAACTGGATGGTACTGGCCAAAGTGTGCTAACGTACCCCAAATGGTGTTTGCTGGTGTATTTGTGTCTGCTGTTTGGATGCACACAATGAGTACCTGTCACACAAGGACTTCTGGACAGACAGCTTTGCCTATAGTCATTTGGGGATGGGTTTAGTGTATCTTGGATGTATCAACATCCAAGGCAATGCAGAATAAGGAAGACACAAAGGTGTTTCAAAGCCACAGTAGGTCCCTCCATCCTCTGTAGGTATGCACATGGTTTCATTTTTCTGGTGCTACCTGTCTGTGAAGGCAAAACAAACCCCAGTTGGAATAAAAGATACGAGGGCTTGAGCAAAATAAAAGCTTTGTGGGTGTGACAAGAAGGGATGCAGAGAGACTGTGAGGCTAATGC
>NW_010100489.1:19253-63900 GCF_000699245.1 Pterocles gutturalis | reverse complement strand
GGAAAGAGGTTGAACCATAATGGATGAGAAAGGATGTGAGGCAGATGAGAGGAAGGGAACAACATCTTTTTAGATAAGAGAGAGCAGAGTGTAGATAAATCTGGAGAGAAGGCTGATAACAGTCAACAAGGACTATATGCTGTTATAACTCCTTGGGGATCTGTGCGGGGTAGTGTCAGCTGTAGCCACCAGTGATATGCCTGTGGGCTCCGCAGAAAATGGTGCTTTGCTGGAACCCCACTAGTGTGCCTGAGCCACTTGCCCAGTGAGCTGTGCCCTTCTGATTAAACACTGGAGCTCTGTGCAACGGTTGGGCATCTCTGACCTAGCAGAGTGCTCTGGATGCTGGTTGATGCTTCCCTTCGTGGGACCAGCACATTATAACCAAAAGACTTAGCCTCCAACTAACTGGGGCTGGAAATTTAGGGATTCGTTCTGACTATCAGATGTGGTCCTTGAAAAAATTTTTAACAGGAGCAGTGAGTACAGGGAGCGGCAATGCTCTTAGAGTGGAACTTCGTGACTTTATGGTGGGCATATATGACATGGAAACCTGCAGGAATTTATGACCCAGAAGGCTCCTTCCAGTGCTTTATTCTTATGTCAAGCCAGCCAGGAAGGGTGGTGCCTGGTGTTACTCAATGCTTTTAAAAGTGACCCAAGCTCTTGACCTGTCTGTGTCTTCAGCCACACAGTGGAGGGACCTAAGATATGGAGTGAGGTGTGAAGCAAGAGTGATTTTGATGAAATAAGAAAAGGGCAAACACTGTATGATGTGGCCCTTCCTGTGTGTGCCAAAATACAAAACAGAAACTTCCGTATCAAGTCACTTCCTCAGTATTAGACAAACATGCCTTGAGTAAAACACAGACAAATTTAATCTGCCACATCTAACTATGCCAGTAGAAAAGGAAAATAGACAAGAACCTGTCCTAATTTTTCCCGTTTTCACCTTTACACATGCAGAGGAGATACTCATCCAAGGGCTTACTAAACCATTTCAAACAAACTCTGTTGGGTCAGCATATTTGTTATTTAAACTGTCTGAACCAGCCCATCCGATTCAAATGAGACAGTTGTAGGAGAGCTTGTGCATGTTTTTCTTCTGGAAGATCTGAGGGGATGATAAATTCAAGTGGAGGGTTGTGGTGGTAAACAGCTGGGTATGGGCCAAGACATGGTAAAGGAAATGGTACCTGACCGCCCCCCGCCCAAGAGTCTGGGTATGTCTCTGTTAGTGTCTTGCTGATGTGCACTGAGGCTGAGTGAGATGCGTACATCCCTTTCACAGACACCTTGAGTGTTTCTTAATTTACCTTTTCATTAAAGACTCATTATCTGTAATTAAGAGCATCTCAGCACAAAAACACCATAGTACTGTCTTCCATCAACACAGCCATTTGCTGAGTGATCATCTGCCTAAATCCTTGATTTCTCATATCTGGCACTCTTGTCTTATTCAGTTTTGTCCTCACCCAGTTTGTTTCTAACAAACATAAAAAATCAATAGATTTACAAACAATCTTCAATAGATAAGTTTAGCAAGAGCTTTTTTAAAATAGAGCTTTTTACAACTGGATTCAAGAAGTTTTCACTTAGTAGAATTTGAAAAAACTGTGTCATTGCATTAATAAGAACTTTCATGTCATGGAAAAGTCTTAAAATGCATGCTAAAATTTGTTCATTTAATTTATTTTGAATTAAACTTGGAATACTCACACAGAATTGAAAAAAAAAAGTGCTCAAAATCAGGGAATAAGATGCTTCCTCAGGGATAAGCAAAATGAATGACTGCTTTAAAGAATAGTCATCTCAACTTTAATTACAGACGTGATGCAAGAGCTGTTGTAGTATTATCACATATTGATATGCTCTGGGATTAGAATAGGTTCTGAATGGATCAGGTACTGATGAATGGAATGGTATTTCCACCATTCTTTTCTCTTATTTCCCAAAATGCTACCAATTTTGTGCAACCCGCTGCAGATGTGTGTAAACACATTAATTTTTTTTTTATAACTCTGGCTTTTGTTTGTGGTTGTTAATCTATTCACAGACAGGGTTTCATAATCCAACACAAAGACGTCACTTGGGAATTGAATCAGATTACAGATATATGCCACTGCAGCAGATAGATAGGGCTGTTTTTTAACTTTAAGAGGAAGATAGTAAAGGCTATTACATACAAAGGAACAAGCCTTATTTATATATAGTTTACAAAATATTCAAATACTCTTCCACTAATCGTGGCAGTCACTTTTCAATATGAAGTGTTACTTTTTCTTGACACTAGACCCACTTATATCACCTGGGTCTAAACTCGGATAGTAGTCCAAGTCCACGCTTCAGCACTGTAATACTAATGTTGCATCCTTTACTTTCCAGTGTGTGGACTA
This sequence comes from Pterocles gutturalis, assembly GCF_000699245.1. NCBI lineage: Eukaryota > Metazoa > Chordata > Aves > Pterocliformes > Pteroclidae > Pterocles > Pterocles gutturalis. Next base: position 61,504 of record NW_010100489.1, on the reverse strand, counting down.
AAAGGTGACAGTATACCAAACCTGCTTCACCAGGGCAGTTTGGGAAAAAGATCCTCCATGGTCTCTCATGTGCCAGAAATTCCAGGTCCCTCTAAGCACCTTTCCTCCTTCAGACAGGGAGTCCTACCGTCCTACAGTCCTACCACCGTACAACCCAGATGCTAACTGTGGGAGAGATCCCATCTGAAACACTGACTACAGCGTCCAGTCGTTACCAAGAGTACAGGCCTCCACATATCCAGTTCAACAAATTAAAAAATTTACTTGTGATAGAGAAAGTCCAGCAGATCTGCAGAAAAGCATCTTGGAATCACAGAATCATAGAGTCATAGAATGGTTTGGAAAGGACCTTAGAGATCATCTAGTTCCAGTCCCACCCTGCACTAGACCAGGTTGCTCAAAGCCTCATCCAACCTGGCCTTGAACACCTCTAGGGATGGGGCATCTGCAACTTCCCTGGGCAACCTCTTCCAGTGTCCCACCACCCTCACAGGAAAAAAATTCTTAATAATATCTAATCTAAATCTACCCTTTTTCAGCTTAAAACCGTTACCCCTCATCCTGTCACTGCATGCCCTTTTAAAAGGTCCCTCCCCCATTTCTCCAGGAAGGCTGCTATCAGGTCACCCTGGAGCTTTCTCTTCTCCAGGCTGAAAAACACCAACTCTTGGATTTTTCTTTTGCGAGAAAAGATGTAAACAGCACACTGGTGCTAGATAGATTAATACAGAGAGATGCGTGGAATTAAAATAGATTTTGGAACAGAAAACAAAATGTTTTTACAAATGTGTGTTCATTTAAGGGACTGTGTAACTAAGCACCTTTTTATGTAGTTATCTACTTCTCCTTGCATACTGGCTTCTATATTTTGAAGTAGTGTTGGTGAGAAAAAGAAAAATATTGTTTCCAGAGTTATGGATCTATTCAATTATGCTGTTAAATGAATGGCTTATCACGAAAAAGTAACTTTGCAATTAGCTGTGTGTAGGAAGACGAACGAAAGATGTTAACTCCACTCAGGGGGTAACCTGAAAACTCTTCTGGTGTTCAGACCAGTCTTGATCTCTCACTGCTGGTGCTTGACCTTTGCTCCCTGACTCCATGGCTGGTTTCCAGGAGCAAGTCTTCAAGGAAAGGTAAAAGCTGACCCAAGTTTAACTCCTTATTCATCATTCTGGCAGTTGTTTTTCATACATCTCAGTCTCACTTTCCTCTTTTTGTTTGTGCTGAAGAGACTTTTACATGGAAACAAGACGTTAGAGGCAAACAAACTATCACAATACTGCAGGGTGTTCAGTGCCTGAAGGCTGCTATCTGCAAGCTGGTATTTTTTTTCTTCTACAGTCGTCTAAGTGGAATCAAAAAGACAACAGAGTGAAAGACAAGCTTGGCACACAACAAAATCCCTGTTTCTATAGAGAATATTTGTCAAAGTTTTCTGGGTATCAACAATCTTTTAATGAGCATTTTTTAAAAAACCATTAGCAACACGACAGCAATACTTTGTTTTTTCATTGCTTTTAATGAAAGTCTGATTAATTAAGTTAACCAAATTAATTAAGCTAATGAAATTAACTGAGAGAACTTTCAGTTTTGTGTCCAGAGGCTACAAATACTGTTTTTGCCAAATTACCTCCTCTGTGTTCCTACTCTGAGCTAATAGAAAGACCCAAGATATACACTACCTTTGCCACCAGAGAGCAGTGGAATTAAGTATTTTAATTACAACAATAATTGTTTTTAATTAGTGCCATGCACTAAAAGCAAGAGCTTTCCTTTCCTTGAATGCTGTTGAACAGTGTTGCTTATAAAGGAAACAGGGACAAACCCCTTAAATTTGATATGAATTTGCTTGAAATGGTTTCTTTTTTTTCCTAATATTTCCCCTCACTCTGTTCATTCTGAGAAGGATCTGATTGAATTGTCATTGTCTCTGATGATTCACCAACGAATTTACCCAGAAGAGCTTGTTAATTGATGACTGTACCCCCAGTACATCAATCTGGAATACCATTTGGAAAGCCTGCCTGCAGTTTTCTAATTGTTGTCACTTTTGCAATTGTTATGGTTTGACCCTGTCTGGCAGCAAAACACTGTGACAACCGCCTGCTCACCCTCTCCCCTCTCCCAGGGATGGGGGAGAGAATTAAAGGGGTAAAGGAAAAAGAGACTTGGGGGTTGAGAGAAGAACAATTTAATAACTGAACTACAATAAAATGGAAAACAATAGTCATAATAGAAATATATACAAATGAGTATATACAGATCCAAAACACAGCCTCTTACTAGCTATTACGAAGAAAGTTAATTCTATCCCAGCTGAAACCAGGACAGGAATGAAGAGTCTAATGGAGAGATTGCTCTGCCTATTTCCCCTTCCTTCCTTCCTTCCTTCCTTCCTTCCTTCCTTCTTTCCTTCCTTCCTTCTTTCCTTCCTTCCTCTCTCTCCCACTCTCCTGCTTGGTCCACTTCTCTTTATCTTTCTCTTTCTCCTCTTATTTTTCCCTTCCTAATCACCCCATATTTCAGGCATGTTTGTCTTCATGCTTCTAAAAATGCTGCCTGGCCCTTGCAAATTCCCTCTCTCATGGGAGTTTTTTACACCCCAGTATATGAGTATATATTCTTACAAATTCCACCTTTGTTCTTCTCCTTTCAGTCTGGGATGCTGTTCAGCGCCAGATCTGGGCAACAAACCTGTGCTGCTTGCCCTATTTGCCCTCTTGCTCAAATTAAATCCACATTGTGAGTGTGAGGCCAGGGAATTCTGTCTTAACAGCGGAAAACAGGGATGGTGGATTCTATACCTGAATGAGGGTCAATGGAAGTGAAAAACCTTGGTGCATATGAGATTGGTTAGCTTCCCCATTACAAATGCCATTGAGCTTATTTATTATCTGCAGAAATATCTTGCTTCTTTTTTGTTTTGTTACAAATACCTGTGGCTTTTCTCATAATCTACAAATGCATCTGGGATTCCTTATGTTCCCCATATTCTCTAACTTCAGTAATTCACCACATAATCCACTAGAAGAACTCCTATCCAAATAACCCTCTAGGTATTGTAATGACACCAGTTATATGAAATGAAATGTTTACTGTACAGTCTGAAACTGAAATACAGCTTAAATTACTGAAGCATACCATGCTTTAAAACCTTACATGACTTAATCTACATGAAAGGATACCAGATACAGTTGCTTTTTTTTTGTGAACAATATATTTCTTTTAATATTCTTGTTGAAGTATAACAGAGGCCGGTCCTCAGCTGGTGTAAGATGTCGCAAGTCTCTTGTGGTCAATGAAGCAATAGCTATTTATCCCAAAGTAGGAGGATCTGAAAGAGAAGAGAATATTTGATGTGAATTAAAAGATAATTTGTTGGTCTGCAAAATCAATGCAGTGTTCTCTATATCCTTATCATTTTATCTCATGATCTCTATATTCATTTATTCACCAAAAAATTTATTGTGAGACCTCCATTCAAATAATCCTCCAGATAGCATGACTCTAAGCCAAAAATACACATTGAAAAAAAATACTACTCTGTGATAGTACAGAGTGTGTGATAATGACCCAGAAGACAAGAGCTCATCCTGATCCAAAATTTACCCTAGTGAGAATTAATTTTCTGCATGAGCACTTCTGTTAAGTACTTCTGTGAACATTCAACATGTACAAAAAGCCTTTGAATAATTGTCTTTTTAAAAAAGAGAGAATGAATAGACATATATGCAGTTAGGCTTGGATTCAAAAAGAATTAGATCTGTTACAGAAGTACTTGGAGGCCAGACAGTGGCTCAAAGAGCAAACCAAGAAGCTTCCTTTTTACACAGGGAGGAGCCGCAAGAAATACAGTCTTTGCAGGACTGCTCGGATTAACGTAGTTTTCCAGCCCAGATGTCTCTTCCTTTAGAAGAAGAGCAGTAAATAAACTCTCCCTTTTCAAGGTACTTAAAGTCTCTTAACCCAGGCTAAGGAAAATACTTTCCAAAACTGACCCATAGATGATGCAGCTCAGCAAAAAGTCAACATTTAACAGCTGTGTTCAAAAGTCTCCTGGGTTCATTGTTTGCAATGAGTGTTGGCAGCCACCAGCCTGGGAGGGGCTTCAAACAGTTTGGAGGACAGGATTATAATTCAAAATGATCTTTACAAATTGGAGAAGCAGCCTGGGGAAAAACAGAATGAAATTCAATAAAGGAAAAGAAAAAACCCACATAATTTGTTTGGCTGTAAAACCCATGGCTTGAAAGATGATGCAAGTTCCTTGAAAGTAGAAGGTTCCACATGTAACTGAATCAACCAGTGCTGCCTGCACAAGATTGGGAGAAACAAAGTAACCCACCATTTTACAGAAAAGGATCCATGGGATATCCTATCACAAGACAGAACATGAGTCAACAGCATCACACTTTCATGTAAAATCACTTGGGGATGAAACTTCTGTATAAGCAGAAATATTGTCTGCAAGAGCATGAAGAAATCTTTCTGCTCTGCTCACCAGTGGCAAGATTGCAGCTGATGTGTTGCCCCTGTTCTTGGGCATCACCCTTCAAGGGGGAGGAGAACCAGTGGAAAGCAACCAAAATCAGAATGGACCTTTGAAGACAAGACTGGATAAATTAGAATTGGTTTAAATTTCTTTTTCTCCATATGAAAAGATAAAAGGTTAAACTGAGAAGGGTTGCAACGATCTTCAGCTATGCAACAGGAAGGGAAACCGTTTGTTCCCTTTGTCTGTGGTTGATTGCATGACAGGAAGACTACAGTGAATAAGGTTCAAATTTGACATTAAGAAATGTCAGGAAAGCGAAGTCTCAAAGGGTCAATTGCTGTGCAGTATTTAAGAACATAAACCTCAGTCAGGAATGACAGTCAGAGTTGGCCTTGCCTGAGTGGTTCCACAGCATCCCACCAAATTTGTGATTGATATTCTGTCTTGCTGAAAATAACTGGGTCTGAGCAGACAGCAATAAGAATAACTGGAAGATGGAGATTCGTGTGTGTGTGTGTGTGTGTGTAGGGATGACACCACTTATTGAGGAAGATGTGTTATGCATTCATGTTTTGTATCTTCATCCCAAACTCAGGCCAATAACATTCTCTATGATGATGGAATTTGCTCCTATCTCTCATTCTCTGTCAGTCTCCTGTATTTATCCTTCCTTCTCTCCCTTCAAACTGTTTGTCTTTCTTTTTGCCTGGGGGGGGAGAGTGAGGGAGGGGGTTCTCACTCTCTCATCCTGTTGGAACATCCTGCATTTTACAGGGATTAAGAAAAATCTCTCACAAGTCCTCCTGGGGATAGTGACCTTTCCATTACCACTGTGAGAAAAAGGAAGGCCCCTCGTAGTGTGACGGCTGCAGAGGCCACTAAGCTTGATCAAGGCAAAATAAAGTTGACATTTTGCAGTCAGAACATTTTCAAAGTATTGCCTGGGAAAACTGATGAGAAAATATCTCACTAATACATATTTATTAAAGGTAGAAGAATTATCTCAGATGTGAAAGACAGCAATTACTGAAGCGTGAAAAAGGGATGTGGATCCTCTTTTAAGTACAAGTTTAAGTGCAACACAAACTTTATGTCATGTATTCATCAGTACTTTTTTAGTTGACCACAACTAATCAGTATTTAATGGACTTAAGACAGAATAAGACTTTACATTTGCTACAAAGATGTATCACTGTTCTTGGCGTATTGGAGTTTTTTGTTCTTTCTTTTTCGCATTGTTGTTAGGTATTGTAATCAATGTAGAAAGTCCCTTCACGTGAGTCAGAGATCTCCAGAGACTGAAAATTTCAGTCACAACTAGAAATCATAGAAAATAGGGCTGAACAGTACTTTAACAGATCCTCTAGTCCACCCTCTTTCTCATAATGGAGGAACAGCTGCAAGTAAATAATTCTCAAGAGATTTTTGTCTCTCCTGTTTTTAAGAGTCATCAGTAGTGGAGAGTCCTCTACCTCCCAAGATGAGCTATTCTGCTGCTTCATTAACCATACAGGCAGAGCCTGTATGGATGAGCCGGAATATGTCTTTGCTGGCTGCTTAGGAAATGATCAGTAGTAGTTTTCTGTCCCATCCTGCTGTCTGAGGTGTCTGCCCAGCAGCTGGAAAGTGAAAAAATGAAGAAAGCCCCAGTGTGTCAAGGTCATGGTCCAGCCTGCAAAAGTACCCATGGAGGTGGGTGGCTGAGACACATTTGCATCTGCTGTGCATAGAGGAAACCCTGGAGGAGGGGTGGGGGTTAGAGGTGGGGATGTATCCAGCTGTTTCCTTCTTCCTAACTCCAACACCTTCCACTTAGAAGTGAGTGTTCGTTTAGTGAGATATTCTATCAGCCAGTAGTTCCCAAAGGAGGAACAACTCACCAAAGTGAGGATCACATCTGTAACTAGTTGAGCAGTAGGTGCGTGTTGTATTTTGACCCTGGCTGGCAGCCAAACATCACAACAAGCACCTGCTCACCCTCCCCACTCCCGGGGGTGGGGGAAAGAATTAACGGTGTAAAGGGAAGAGAGACTCATGGGTTGAGATAAGAACAAATCAATAACTGAACTACACTAAAATTGAAAATAATAATAACAATAATAATAATAGTAGTACATACAAATGTACAAATGAGTGATAGACAGTGCAACGGCTCATCACCCGGTGACCAAGGGGCAGCCTGTTCCAAGCTAATGATCCCAGACCAGGGAGAGTCCCAAAACTACAATCCATGAAAGGAGATAAGAGCCTGAGCATCTGAGAGATGGAGAGACGACTGAGAGAGTGAGATGACCCCAAGGGAGGGGTGACCCACAGAGGGAGACGACCCAGAGAGAGAGAGAGAGAGCGAGAGAGCACACTTCTGGACAGAGCCTCATCTGTATACTGGGTATGATGTGCATGATATGGAATATACCATTGGCCAATTTGGGTTTCAATCCTAAACCCAAGGTCAAATCCTAGGCCAGTAACTGGGGCTGTGCTTCCTCCCAGCTTCTCCTGCACCTGCAGACACTGGCACAGCAGAGAAGCTGAAAAGTCCCTAACTGTCCTGGCAGTGACTATAGACGCCAGTATGTCATCAGCCTTCTTCTCAGCACAAATCCAAAACACAGCCTCTTACTAGCTAGTATGAAGAAAGTTAACTCTGTCCCAGCTGAAACCAGGACAGAGTGTTTCTCTCAGGTGCTTAACGTCTGGTGTGGTAGGAGGGAGACTTACAACTAGGAGAAACAACTAGAACAGAAAACAGTTTGGAAACTGTCCTGCCAGGCATTTATGTTGGTGCACAAGTGACAGAAAAACATGGCACCTGCTGGTGCTCTTTCTGGTGAGTGTGCTTGGCAGCTTCCCCTTAAGCTTCACAGATGGCTTTGCAAGGGCAGTGGTGATCTGTAGGTACAACCACAAGCCGGAAGGCATGGTCTGGGCTGTGGGGAGCCCTCAGTGCATGCTCACTCTCACTGCTGCTCTGCATCAGCCAGCGCTTCCCCCCCCCCCCTTCCCCCCCCCCCCATTTTTTTGGTGCCCTTGCAGCTTTCCACACTCCAGGTTATCTCTCTGAACTATCATGGGTGGACACATATTTGTAACCCACCTGCACCTCACACCACCTGTGTTCATTATCTTGTGTGAGGGGTGTGTTGGTGGTTTTCATATTAGCACTGACCTTACATTGCCTTGAAAATATTATTTTACTTTTATGTGTCGCTCTAAGAACTTTGTCTGAGTCTTTAGTGGTGCACTTATTATTAGAGCAAGATGTTGCTGGCTGCTACTGTCAGAGTAGGTGCCCCCCTACAGACAAGCACCCCACTGTCCCCTCCAGGGTTCAGCCTTGAGAGTCCTGAGGGGGTCACAGCACTCAGTCCTAAGGCCCGAGGCCATGCAGTGAGAAATCCATGTCTCAGAGAAGTCCATGAGAGTTTTGCCAGCAGAAAGGAAGGTACGGCACCAGAAGCCTTCAAACGTGCACTTAAGGGATGCTTAGTGCATCTCCATTTAACGTAGGTCACAGCCCCTGCCATTGCAGCTCTCCTGCACCTGTATCCTGGTTTCGGCTGGAACAGCGTTAACTTTCTTCATAGCAGCTAGTGTGAGGCTATGTTTTGGGTTTGTGCTGAGAAGAAAGTTGATAACATATTGATGTTTATAATTGCTGCCAGGACAGTCAAGGACTTTTCAGCTTCTCTGCTGTGCCAGTGTCTGAAGGTGCAGGAGAAGCTGGGAGGGAGCACAGCCCCAATTACTGGCCTAGGATTCGACTGAGGTTTAGGATTGAGACCCAGATTGGCAAATGGTCTATTCCATATCATGCACATCATGCCCGGTTAACAGATGAGGCTCTCTGTGGGTCTCTCCTCTCTTGAGGTCGTCTCGCTCTCTCGGTCATCTCTCCATCTCTCAGATGCTCAGGCTCTTATCTCCTTTCTGGGATTGTAGTTTCAGGACTGTCTCTGCTCCAGGATCATTAGCTGGGAATGAGGTGCGCCTTGGTCATTGGGTGGTGAGCAGTTTACTGTGTAGCACTCATTTGTACATATTATCATTATCATTATTATTCTTCTTTTCAATATTATTGTAGTTTAGTTGTTAAATTGTTCTTATCTCAACCCATGAGTCTCTTTTTTCCCTTTACACCTTTAATTCTCTCCCCCATCCCTGGCAGGGAGAAGGGTGAGCGGGTGGTTATTGTGGTGTTTGGCTGCTAGCCAGGGACAAAACCATAACACCATGTTACTCAAACCAGGGGGATGAAGCGTGCTGGGGAGCACGAGCATCAGCTGCCCTTGTGCCTACATGACGCAGATGCATTCAGGGCCAGTACTTTAGCCCTGGTGTTTTCTCCACAAACACTGATTCATGAAGTGTTCGTACTGCACGACTTCATGTTAGCTTTTAAATAGTAAATGATGTGGACCAGCAAATAGTGGACTCTTGGTGTCGAAGTTCTGTGTCTGCCTATTTTTTTCCTACAAAATACTCCATGCACATGTGCGCACACACATACATATATACAGTTATATATAACATGTGTGTACCTATATAAATATAAATATAAATAATGTCAAAGGCAAGGAATATCATAGTGTTTTATAGCATGGACTATATATAGCGAGCAGCTCACTGCAGATATTTTGCTTCCTATTTGCAATTACGTGGATACATCCCTTCCCACAAATGGTTATATAACCCTCCCATGGCAACTGCAGCTGTCGCACAGGAAAATAATGTTAGGAAAATATGTATATTTAGCTGTTTTAGTGAAAAAGGGTGTATTCCAAGGGTAACTAGATACCTCATTACGTAACTCTTTTAGGATTCATGAGAGAGGCTGGAAACACTTTTCCTTTGCTAGGATCTCCCGAAGCTTTAGCCAGAAGCTTTTTACCTGGTGGACACAAGTACATGGCAGTTGGGAAATCTTTGGGCTAGTAAAATTTGCAGTCTGTATTTTAGCCACTGGGTGCCGCTGCCAATTCAGTTGACAAAACCAGTTTCTCCAGCAAATATGAGATTGTAATTTTAACAGCATGCCTTGTTCTAACTCAGCCTGTGACACTAGGTTTTGTGGGGCTGCCTGTTGTCTAAAGGTTCATACAATAACCCTTTTTCTCGCAGTTGCCAATGGGCTTCAGTTCAGCTGCAGTCAAGATGTTTCTTCACAAAAGAATGGCTTTTTATTAAAGTGCACAAGTGAAAGGTGAGCAGAATTAATAATAAAAAGGACGTAAAAGAGAACTTTAAGAGGTATTTCATAAACATCACATGGTTATAGAGGGTCAAAAAACCTGATTCTTATGATATGATTCGAGATGAAGCTGCTGACAATAAGCTATGTATTTCTGCTGTTACACAAGCTCATAAAAAGTCTTAGTGGAACAAGGTGATCAATTAATCCTATTCCAAACCTCAAACATCTCCTCCATCATCATTAGAAAAGTACTATTTCAGATTTTTTTTAATCAATGGCAGATTTTTAAAAAACTGCTTCCTCACATTTCCCTCACTATTTTAGCAGTCGTTGTTCTGTCGGGAACTGCTAGATGTAAATGCAGTACAATCACGGTAGTCTAATGATACATTCAGACCTGAGAATATTTATTTGCAGTCTTCAGTGGTTAGGAAAATACATATTTTCTGACATGGGAAAAGCATACATCTCAACATATGCAACTACTTACTGAAAACCCCATCAGCATTTTGCAGCATCTTCAGTTAGAGGGAGAAAATGTGATGCTGTCGAGTCATCTCTCCAAAAACAGCTGGGCAGATAACAGCTGAAAAACACTAATAGAGCACTAGCCTGGGTCTCCTCTGAGAGGCAATGACAGAAGGCAGGGAGAGGAGGACGTTGTGGGAATCCTGTGTTGGGTGACCAGAGAAGGAGAGGGGAGTGGGTAGCAGCAGCATTAAGGACAAGTGGCAAGAGTAAAAGGAGCAGAATTTCAGGGAAGGGGGGCACGGGCATAAAATATTAGTTATTTTCTCTTGTGAGCCTTTCTTACAAAACAATTGGGAGCCACTGACCTAGAATTCATGGTTCTGCAGGTGGCAGAGACCATGTCCTCATCCTGGAAATCATAAATTTTTCCTGGAAATCATAACTTCTTGAATGCTTCTGGCATCTGGCCAAGTTAGATATAATATCACTGATCTTCTGCCTGAAATCAATTTGTGAGAGTGCAGCATGGCGAAAGCCTGACAAATAACCTCACAGAGCTGTTCTTGATTGCGGAGGGGATTTCATATTTTAAGCAGAAATTTGCCTCTATTCATAGCCAGTTGCTTTCACTTGCCTGATATTAGCTCATGCAACAGTGAGTTTCAGGCATGCATTTCAATGTCAAGCCTTTGAAAAGAATTTCACATTTTTCTGTTAGTTATATATCACCTTGTTCACTTTGTATAAAAGAAATTAAGGGCGACTTCATGCCATTTCCGTGCAAGGTACAGAACTGATGTTCCCACAGAAAAATAGTCTGCTCAGTTCCCTAAATGTGAGCTCAATAAAAATCCCCAGATTCTCATTAAATGGCTGGAATGTGTCAGACTGTAGAAATCAAAACACTCTGTTGAAATCGTTCAGAGAAAGCTCTGGCAGTCTCCTGCCTGATGTGCACGTGAATGCGCACGTGTATGTAGGCATATACATACTCCTGCCGTACTCCATGGCAGCTCAGCTACTGGGTTGCCTTTGGTATGGGATCCGAGCGGTCCATGGTTGTGGACTGCTTTTCAGAAAACTTGAAGCAGTTTGGCATCTGCTCCCCACCAGGAGGAAAACACGTTCCAAAACTCTCAAATTCTCTACTAAACAAATTAACATTCCTCTGAAAAGTCCAATCACCATCTTAAACCCCTTTTTTCCCTAGAGTGGTGCTGCAATGGGGTTTTATCTGCCTGAGCTATTTACTTGCGGGTTCTCTAATACCATGTGAACTCGTCACTATTGCTGTCCATGAACTTGTGCACTGACAGAACAGATGGCCCCAAAGACCTCGTATGTTGGGACAAGCAGCTTCTTTTGAAGCTGTCATGACTTCTCTGGGGCTCTTCATCCTCTTGCCTCTCCCTTGTGAGGGCTTTGGTGCAAAGGACCATTTTCCTGGCATCTAGGGTAGGAGCTGGGAGGGCACTAGCAGTTGCTGGAAAAGAAGAACAGGCACTTGACCCTATTTCCAAAGGTAATGGTGTTGTGTTTTCCCAGACTGATAACCATGTCCCCTTTTCCTTGACCAACATCTCTTCCATTTGCATCGTTTCTCACCTGCCTGCTCATAGCAGGTGTAAGGGCAGGCAGGGCCAATGCCTTTAGTTTGTGCAGGTCTCAGGATGGGGACTCAAGTCGCTAAGCCACTTGGCAGATGATAGACAATTGTGTTCACAAGGGTGGGAAAAAACACTATTTATTTAAAGAATTAAGCTAATGAAGAACACAGCAGAAGGATGGGGGAGAAGGGAGTAACACAATCCAACTGCCGCAGGACCTGCTGGCAGAGATAGCTGTAGATAAACCATAGATACTTGTGCTAAATAAAGACAGCAATTTTTGTCCAGAGTTTTTCTAGTTAGAGCACTGGTCAAACTCAACTGTACTTTTTTCTAAAGATCTGACAGGAACAAAAGTGCAAATGCATGGAAGGAGGCCTGACTCAGTCACTTTTTATTGATGCCCCATACAGGCAAGCTGGCAGGAGCAGGAATCTAAGATTTCCTAAAAATAAAATAAATAAAAAAAAAAAAAATTGAGAGTAGTCTTCTGTAGCAAAGACAGGAGAATAAAAGAGTGAGAGATCTACTAAACTCCTCAGCAGGGGGAATATCCTACCCACCTTCACGTGTACAGCTGAGCAAATAGTCTGCCTTTGCTGAGATCCAAAGATACAGTTCCTGAGCCTCCTTCCCGCTATTAGCTTTCTAAGCATGGCACAGCAACAGCGGGCTTCAGCTGAAGCTTACACAACTCTTGCAAAAAATCAGTGCTATTGCTTCTTGGCTAAAGATGGACTGGATGTTCCTGAAATGTGTTGCAGAAATAATCATAGTCTGACTGCCTTCTGGAGAGCTTGTTCTGACTTTAAACCAACAAACGCTGGAGCCTGCAGGATAATCCAAATATTTCAAACTGTCTCCCTTACTTTGTGTGGATGGTCCCAAAATTGGGGCCTGAACATGACTGCCATTGCAATTAGTGGCTTCAGGGGAACAAAGAGGGGGCTCTGTTTACTACAGTGAGACTGGTAAGATGATCCCTTTCCCAGCCCTAAGTTCCCACTGGTCCAATAATAACCAATGACTGGGATTTCCATCTTTTGCATCCTTTGGGAGACACTTATATATCACTGATTCATATTGCAAGTTTCCTTGTTATGTGACTGCCATAAGCCTGGCAAATCAAAGAGCGCTGACAGCTTACTGAAGGAAGGAATACTGAGCAGAGCCGGACAGGAATTTTTCAACAAAACAGCATGTCAACACCAAAACATTTAAAGGAAACAATAGGAATGCCAGTGAAAGTTTAATGAGGAAGGTATTTCAGAGAAAGATGCATCCACTTCTGACAGAGGGCTACCCTATGGGAAGGAACGTTATCTGGCAAGCAGGAGACTACCACTCACTGAATCTGTGCCTGGGTGTCTCCCCCCATCCCAACCCGCTGGAGCTGCCGCTTGCAATGTAAACTGTGGGCATACTCCCTTCAAAGCTGGTATACCAGATGGCACCTTCCCATCCCAAATTAGAGATGAAGTGTGTTGGCAAAAACTCCTTGGGAAGCATGAAGCATCTGCACAATGCTTCCTGCTCCCCTCCCAGCAGATTTCCTTGCTGCCTCACCACTGCCTGAGACGGCAGCTCCCAGCTCCCACTGGCATCAGAACCCAGAGCTCCTTGGTTTTCAGAAATTACAGAAACAACTGTGTATAGCTGAGCCTGCTGTTCCCACCATTCTATTTGCAGTGCTTCAAACTTCTGCTTGATAATGTGCTACAAAGACAGTAGTAATTTTGCAAGTCTAATTTGATATGGTATAGTTGAATCCTTAATAATAAACAGTTTTGATAATACCTAGAAACAAAAAAAGACCCCACCTCTTGAAATGCTCTTTGAATAAACAACTTTCTAAGTTTTGAAATATTTGCAGGAAGTTTCCACAATTAGATATTTGGGACCAAAATGTTACATTTGACAAAAAATAGGAGACAAAGTAGATGTAGCGTTTCCATCCTGTGGCAGTGATAGTATAATCACACTTCTAGCCCAGACCTGCTCGCCTGATTTCCACAGACACTGTTTGAGAGGAACAGCCAGCCTAGTCCCTCGTGGAAAGACTAACTTTCATGTATTAACTAAAGCACTCACAACAGGTGTCAACAACTTTCCATTAGAGGTAAAGTTCCCGATACATTAGACAACATCACACTTTAACCTTCCAAGATCTAATTTAATTCCTAGGATCAATAGCTCATGTTACTAATTTTGCCAAAACCCTAGGATCATGTCCTACATATTACAGTAATTCTTTCCAGAAGAATTTCAATTTGTAAATAATGAAGAGCTCATACAACTCCTTCTGTTAGCAGCGCTGCTGGGCCTTTTGCCAGTTTGTAAGCTGAAGAATTTTGGTGTTTAGTGCTCCCATCTGTTCAGAAAGCCTGAGGGTGAGTAGTTATCAAAAGCAATATGTGGGCTTTTTTATTCTATGTCTGAGATTTTATGACACACTTTGTCACAAAACAGGCCACTGGGGAGAAGAGATTTCCCTCTTCCCAAGTCTCTGCCCAGGGAACCTCTGAAGTCCCACATACTTGGTTTTTGCCCAGTCTTGATCTAAATAGACCAAAATTCACATAAATATCTAATAATTCCCGTCCTGATGCCTCAGGTAGAAATGAGACCAAGTGTTTCACAGTTACGAAAGAATTAAAATCTCAGGCATGTATATACTCAGTGCAGAGGAATTCGATAAACACAGCTCTGTTTGAACGAGGGCTTTGAAGGCAGCCCCGCTGTCAAGGTATAAGGTAGCTTTTGTTTCCCAAATAAACACTTCAGATGTACCTTTCTGTGGCGTCAAGGTTTGGAAGGCGAGGTCTCCTCTTCCCATGGGGACAGCGGGCAGCATGGGGGGGACACTGCTCCAGGAGAGTGATCGCCTGCCTGCTGCGAGCCTGGCTGGTCCACCCCCTGAAATGGCATTCTTGCTGGCTTTCAGATGGGACGCCTCAACCCTCCTGGGTTGAGGTTGAATGCACTCCAGTATAAAGGTTATTTTCCACAAGTGGCCATTTCATTAGAAGCCGCTCAGGACACGAAAGGACAGGTAGCTTGGCAGCTACGAGCTCTCTACGTGCTGTGTTAATGGGCTGTTTGCCATCTGTCCTCTGTCCCACAGTAGGGACATCCTCCTCTCCTGCCAAAGGTGCTCCCTGCCTCTTCCCCTGGGGCAAGTGGGTGAATCTGGGGTAAGCATTTGCACTGCATCTCCTGAAAGCTCTGTTTGTAGAGCTTGCACAAAAATAAAGGTTGTCCTTGGCTTCTCCTGCTGGCGGCACAGGAGATGGCGCAGATGTCGATGGGGCAGCTCCAGGGCTGGTGGCATCCACTGCAGAAAGCAGAGGTGGGAAGCACCAGTCTTTGTAGGAACCTCTTCCTGGTTCATCAAAACAGGTCACTGCACCCAGTGATCCTGAACTCCAGTGTGATGCCACGGTATAGACAGAGTAATTCCTCCCTCTGCTTTTTTATTTCTTGAGGAAGGCTTAACTGTACAAATTAAGAAACTGAACTGAATTGGACAAAATAAGGGACACACTCGGAGGGGCCTTAGATGACAAGTAGATTTTTAACTGTTATTTAAAGCCTACAGTTTGCAGACACCAGCTTCTTCAGGGTTTGCTCTTGGTGCTCTTGGCCTGCTTTAACTAGAAGATTCATTGTCAGGATAATCAATGAGCAGGATCCTAAATGTTTAGTGAAGTTTCTGATCTGTTAAGTGTTGTAAATGTTGTAAATGTTGATAGCTTTTGTTAGGTTCACCCACTAAAATACTGGTGGTTGCATGTAGCTGTGTTTTAGCACAGCAGAAACCAGACAAAATCCAAATGAGCTATATTACTAAAATTAAAACCAGTGCTAAGAACTCAGAATTCAAACAAGCTCCGTATTTGCAGAAGCCTGGCACAGCAGGCACAAGGTGAAAAAGTGTCAAAACATGAGCCTGAGAAGGAGTTCCAAGGAACCATTTCTTAACACCTTTTTATCTTCAAATTAGGCAATTTCCATATTCATTAGATAGAATCTATAACTCTGCAGTGACTCAGAGTGCCACATTCAATGGGTTTCACATAACTTTGCCTGCATTTACTCTGCAATATCATTACAATTATGAAGCAACCTCTGCTCAACCCTGCACAAGTCTATCAAACATTTGAAAGTCAGGCCAGATAGTCTCATTTAAAAAACCCTCATCAGTTAAAAGTGTCAGAGCTGCTTTTCTTTTCCTCAGTCACAATGCATTCCAGTCCTAACGAACCAGCACAGCAAGAGGTTTATTACCCTCCTGCTCGGTTAAGAAGCAACAGGAGTCTTCCCTGTCGATGCAGATCATCTAAAAACTGTTCTGCTTTGTATTTGTTGTCAGGTCTTCTAACGTACCACAGCTAATTAGGTCTTTGCCTTCCAGATCCCAATTCTTCTCTTACTGCTGTTCTAGTTTTAGTTGGCTTATGTATGTGCAACTGAACAAGACTGTTTTTTATTGTATTTCCTGGCTTAAGAGGGATAATTCAGAAAGCGATGAGTCTAAAACCAGTACCTGAGCGAGATTTATGCGCTCTTTTCCATTTAAATGAGAGGCCCACATTTGAAATATCCTTGAAAGCCAAGGCCTTAAGGGCAGGAAATTGTACATTTAGAGATTTATCCTCAAGCTGGTAGAAATCATCGTAACTCCAGCCATGCGTGTGGCTGGGATAATGAGTAACACCACAGCCGGCAGTCGGTGGCCAAGCCATTCCCAGGCATGAGAGACTGCTGGTGCTGCTCCCCGTTCAAAGGGCAGCACTCGACAGGGCTGGGGAGCCCCAGCGCTGCCCATTCTGGCACCTTGGCAGGTTCAAGATGCTAGTCAGTTGGCAGGAAGAAGTGGGGTGCAGGCAAAGTCACTGTGCACTGGGGCATCTGGCAGCCCCCAGAGCCCACTGTCTGGCTGAGGACGGCGGGGGGAGCTCCCACGCGACATCTTCTAGGAAGTGATGCTCTTGGCATCTGCTGTGTGTGTGAAGGTCAGGGTCCAACGGATAAAGCACAGGTTTTGGCTCCTTGCCACCACTGGGAAAGGCGGTAGGAAAGCAATCGGCTCAGCTCGCTGCGCGGCTGATTTAGCCGACTTGGCCGTGGTGCTGCCAGCGGGCTGCCTGGGAGAGCAAACACATGCAGCGCTGGCACGACAAGGTGTCAATAGACATTTTATTTGCTTGCTTGGTTTTTTTTTTTTGTTTTCAAAGGGAACCTCCTTTCCCCCTTTCTCCACAGGATTTCAGCACAGGCAGAAAGCACGTCTGTAGAGCAGCATGATGTGCCATGAAAGGCCTTACAGAAATGTATGTCTCTGCGCTTGCAGTGATTAGAGATGGGAGGACAGTGTGTCCTGTGGGAAAGGGGAGGGCTCTGGAGGTGCAGCTTGGTGAAGTGAAAGGGTCTCTTTCAGCAGCCAAGAAAGCGTATCAGTATTGACTGCAACCATTAAGCCTGTATTTATAGTTTTATAGTTTAGAAAGTTTAATTTCCTGGAAATTAATTGAGCATTTCTTTTCCAAATATGAGCACAGTACACCCTCGTCGAGGATCCAACGGATGAATTCATGCTTTTTTATACTTTGCAGCATGGTGCTTGCCATCTGCGACACTTGCATACAAATTCTCTGCGAGACTTGTTGGCATTTGAAAAACCGAAGTTTTAGGTGTGCTTTTTTTTCTGTCTGAAGATGAGCTACAGGAACTCCAATTTTATTGAGTTGAATATTAAATTAAATGCATGTGATTTGTTTGTCTTCAGTGCCTAGTATGTCAGCTTTAAACTTTACAGTTAACAACCACAAGTAGGCACTGAGTTGGAGTATGTATTTCTTAACCACTGGCCAGACAGCTGCAAGCTCAAGCTCTGGGATATCTGTTTTCAAGAGTTTCTTTGAAATCTTGAGAACTGGCCTGATCATTTAATCTTAAGTGGATGCTGAGCCATGGTGGAAGGTGCAATGGGCACAGGGAGCTTCCACAGGGAATGGCAGACTTCCCAGGGGTCAGCCCATCCAGAGATGTCAGTTGTATCTGCTAAGGTGGGTGTGGGCTACAGAGGTCATATTTAAGTCAAGATTTTATCTGCAAGGTTCCTGGAAAGCTCCAGATTAAAATCCAACAGCAACTAATTTTTCTTAGCTTACCAGAGCTTCCTATGCAAGGTGCTACAATGTACCAAAAATTTGCTTTTAAAGACCAAGGAAAGGGAATTCAAGATAAAGAAACAAATTAATGACACGATTTTAGAATAGATTTTTAAAGCAGCTATTAAAGGGTCACTGCCAATTAGAAAATTGCTAGAGATTTTTTAGAAAACTAGAGTAATGACTTAAAATGGCTTTCAGATTTTATCCTTCTTCACCTTATCAGGTTTTGCGGTGGAAGCATCATATTTCTCATTGTTTTAAGAAGCAGTTCCCTGAGCAGAAGACCAGATGAGCTCTGGTTACTTGTGCCTCAGTGACTGATGACATTCTGCTTCTCGTACGGTGCAAGCTCTGACCGAAGCATTTCCTATGGCTGTAATATTTAAACTTCCCTTCTCCTGGGTGGCTTCCCTTAGTATCTAGTAATAGGGGTCAGAGCTTACAGTAAGAGCACTATTTTAGGTCTTTCTCCTCCACGTAGTCACAAAAGATCATGAAACCTGCAGGGATTTGATATGGCTGCAACTGGCCAAAAATCATTGAGGAGGACAAGGAGAAAGATGGGCAGATCTGCAGGCTCTGCAATTGTGTGAACAGCCAGATTATCTGTAGGAAATTTGACTAAAAATAGGTTCTCTGTAAGCTCTTGCTGTGTGACTGGCCTACCGAAGCCACAGAATATCCTCATTAAAGGACTACACTAGGAAATGGGAAAACTGTCTTAAAAGTCATGTCGAAGGTCCAAAACACCCTATATAACCCTTGATTATTTTCCCCAGTGTAGTCCTCCTGAGTGTTGCTTTTCACTGCTGTGGAATAATAACGTTGAAATCACCCTGTTATCTCCCTCTATGTTGTTTTGATAAAGTTCCCTTCCTCTTCCTTTTCTTCAGGGCTCACACACGCATCTATAAAATGTACTGTCTGCATGAACGTCGCATAGGTGCATGCACAAGAACATGTGCGCTTGTTGAAATGTAAAATCCATACTTGTAAACTCTTGGTGTGAGGTTACTATTTCCGGCATTGCTAACAATTTACACTTTAGATATTTATATATCTATAAAAATACATACATGTGTACATATTTGGTAACTGTTCCTTTAAGGTGCCAGGAATGAGGCAGCCAGGGTTCAGTTTAGGCAACGTAGTAGGCTGTGTGTAGGCAGTGGGAAGCCTAGAATATGAATCCTGGCTCAGCTTTGATGTAATCTCCACTGAAGTTGAGGGGGTTGCTCTGGATTTATGTTGCTGTTTATGAGAGCGGAGCTTGGCGCAGAGCCCTGTGGCTCAGCCTTTATAATACATAGAAAATATCACCTAATTGTACTTGTTTCTACAAGATTAACCCAGCTGGTGAGATTTCTGCATGTAAATAGCTATGAAATACATTGTGTAATCCCCATGATTGATATTTTGAACACGTTTTGGGCAGTGTTGTGGTGGCTGTCTACACCTGATTTATTACCTGCCCGAGGGCTGACAGTATCAGCACAAACACTGCTTTGCAATGTCTCCTGCACAGTCAAATCAAGCCAATATGAACCACTTCAAAGCAAGGATGTGTGGAAGGCAAAAGTTTCTGACTCACTCTCCCCTGAAGGAGAAGGTGTAATGCTGGCATGTGTGTGGTTCTTCTCCCACGTGCCTTCCTCTTCTCCACCTTTCCTTATTGATACATTAACAAGCTTCCTGACACAGAAATAGGGATTTATGTAACTATACAAGTCCAACAGCTCTCGCTACTCATTCCTCAAGTGACTGAAAAGTCTCTTTGTAACATCACAGCTACTTGCTGTGAACGCGATCAAAGATTGAGTTGACACATGGGAAGATTTACGGCCAAGGCAAAGATGGATGGTTTTAATGGGATGGTTTGCTGTGATCTTAATCTGTGCTGATTTGTTCCCAGTTAACTTCGCATGGAGTCCCAAGCTCGTGTGAACTCAGAAATCACAACTGAAAAAAAAGAAGTCACGTACAACCATGCCTTTCTCCCTTGGGTTAACCGAAGACTCGAAAGCTGCAAGTCTGGAGTCTTTTATCTAGAAAACCATAGAAAGCATGCCACAGATGCAAACAAACACCAGTGTGTGAGGCTGTGGTGAAAGGTAGGTTTATAATACAAGCTCAGCAACAGGTGAGCTCTGTAACAAACTTCGCTAGAACTGAAGTCTAATTAAGCAGCAGCCAAACAAAGAACAAATAACTCAGCTTTGTACTCATAGGGCTCTACTGAGAGAGTGAAGAATCCACCCAGCTCCTACCAAAATTAAAGACATATTTATAAACAGAATTGTTTCTAACAAGAAGACAAATCTCATCCTTGTGTAACTGTCCTGAGGTCAATGGAGAACCCCAAGGGATTAATTAAAATCAGAATGTTCATAAAAGTCTTCTGTGATGTGCCAGCTGGTCTTAAACAGGGAAGCACGTTAATGGTTTCTCAACAAACATGTTGCAAGATTAGCTTCTTTTATTCAGCAATTCTGATGTTCAGAAATTGTCTTTTTTTTTTTTTTCAGAAACAATATTCCCCAAACTGTTGGAAAAAATAATTAAAAACTAATACGCTTTGCATGGATTCTAAATCTTTAATTTGTTCTGGCATTGTTCTGGAAGTTCTGGAGTCTATATTTTTTCTTTTTATTATAATTTGCAGAAAAAAATCTTTATCTGTAGAAAATGATAAAGGTGTTTTAATGTGTTGATTTAAAAAGTTCACTGTTTTGGTTAACTGTGTCTAGACAAAATAGTCAGAATAAAAATGTGGTCTTAGTCACAATTCACTTAATTCTTCAAGCCAGATTTCCAATGCAAGAGTTCATGTTTATACATTTAAAATTATTTTGAAAAGTGTTTTGCAGTTTCAATGGAAATTATAGTGTTTCCTTAAACAATTCTCTCCAGCAAAACGATTTTTACAGTTTCTTTTAATTTAACACAGAAGAGTATGCAAAAAGTCTACTGAAATCCATTAAAATAATTTGAGTAAAGAAATTTAGTCATTTGAAGGAATATTCTCACGGCTTCTCATATTGGTTTTAGCAGCTTTAAGAAATAGCTTATTATAAATTTGTTGTATATCAATAATCCCACTCCATATGTGATCTTCCTTCCAATTTTCTTTACTTTTTTAAAGAAATTAACTTTGCTCATGACACCGTCTCAGTTCCCTGAGCTTCCAACAAAAAAATTGTTTATGTAAAAAAACATTTAAAACTCTATTTCCATTTCAATGTGTTGTAGTAGATTGCTATTTATTTTAAATCTGAATGAATGGTATTACATTAATATTTTCTAATAACCTCTCATTCCTTTATCTCAGATTTTTTTCTAACTCAAAGTGGAATATGAACATAAAATACAGTGAAGCTCTACATGCAGGAGCAAAAGTGTAGAATACAAGTGTCAGTATAGAGAAACAAAAGCAGCAGCTGTAGAGCTGAGATTTTACTCCTCAGAAAACTGAAAATTTCAACTTATTTTTCTATCTCCACTCTCCATCTTTTTGGAAGGCATAAAGGCATCTTTAGAAAATACAATTACGGGAAGACGTGTGCTTGTTGCGTGAGGCACCACTGTAATATATGGCAGAGAGATATAAGAAGGGTTGTAGACGAGGGGACACCCTGCTGTACATTTGTAGACCTACTTTGTGGTACAACAAAAGATCTCTATAGAAACATTATATCCCGCAGCACAGTTCCTGGAAGTTTAAGAACTGGCTGCAAACCCTTGTAGCTGGGTTATTACGTAAAATCATAATGACTTACTACTGACTATTAATTTTGAACTGTAAGAAGCTCTGTTTTAGGAATGTCTTGACTGGACTTCCAGGGGCTTATTTGTACAGACTGAAGGCAAGCTTCTGAACTTCGGCCAAATCCTGAAGCATCTTAGACTATATAAGGACTTCAGGCCTTGCCCCCCCAAAGCCAAGCATTTTACATATGAAACCTTTTCAATATGTTGGTGGTTACATTCCCGCTGGCTTGATGCAAATAGCAGTCCATTTTCCTCCGGGCAGAGCCTGTCTCATTTTTAGAGCAGTAGAGTATGATAGACAGCAGTCAAAAAAGCCTTAATCCAATTGCCTGGGATGTTTGGTGGGAATCTTTTATGCCACCAGTTCCACCTGAATTTGATCCAGAATTTTGATCCCAATTTGGATCAAATTTGGATATTATCCAGAATTCTGATCCAAAAGGAATTCCATGACCACTCAGCCTTGGCATAACTCCATTTTTTTCCAGTACCTGTACCACTAACCTCAGAGGGAGAAGACCTGAAACCAATCCTTTGACAGTGTCTCCATGGCATTCCACCATGGATGATGTATTGCCTGGTGTCTCGTGCAGCCATCTGCTTAATGGGCACCAGCGTTGCTTTCCCTCTGTCACCAGTTGGTAGCATGACAACAGCAGCCACCATGCTCCGTGGTACCAACACAGCTGTCCACAGCTGTAATGAAAAATGCGTAAAGGGGTTCCTCCAATGAGTGCCCAGAAGAATCACAGAATCACAGAAGAAGACATGGAAGGCAACATTAGGCAACACTCCTCACCTCCTGAAGCATATATTGTGGTATCTCAGCCCTTAACCTCCCCCCATCTCTTTCCTCGCCTTGCTTCTTACCTTTCCCCTGTATCTACCCAGGTCAGATCCTTCAATATGCCATGGGACTACATGCCTCTTTCATATCCCTGTAGGCTTTTTTCATTGCTTCTGCAATCCCACAGCATGTGAGGAAAGATTACAAGCAGGAAAAGGAAAACAAAATGAAGCCAAACCTCACTCATCATGTCACAGCATGTCTCCACATCTTGGAGCCAGATAAGGTGCAGGAAAGAACAAGTCAAGGTATGAATGGCCCTCTCCTCCTTATAAACCCCCAAGCTGCAAATCTGAACATGGAGGTAGATACACATGGAAGGATTTATATGAGTCAATAACCCCAACACAACTTTTGGAAGTTGTGTAACTAGTGCAATAACTTCTTCATCAACAAGGCAGCACCAACGCCTTGACAACTCCAGTTAACCTTAATGATGAGTTTGCACTTCTGTTTCCCCCATCATCCTCTCGCACATCAATTTCCATTGAGCTAACACTAATTTCTCCTTCCTAATGGCCATATTTCTTTCTGGTATTTCAGGGCTAGTTGCAGGTTGTGCTTCTTTACCTGTTCCACTGATGTTTACCTTGTGCTCACTTAAGGAATATACAATAAGCAAGAAACGACAGGGATTTCCGCCCCCCCAATCACTCAGTGAATTATATGGCAATTGTTTATTGGAAACGACCTCATAGTTTCCTAATTTTGTAGGGTGATCTGAAGAATAATTCTATTGCAGCCACAACACATAAATGCCTTGGAAGTATTCAGCTGGAACTTATAACCACAGATGATTCCTGTGCTGTTGGCAGCTAAAATGTATCCCGCATTTGCAAGAGACAAATTATAGGATAATAATAACCTTTGTGGAGTTAGATATCCCAGAACAAGAGATGATAAAAATTACTATGTAAGGATGGTATGGAGAAGTAATACTTATATGAAGTGACTGCATGCTCAAAAGAAAATCAAAATAAAACAGGATACTTCTGTGCTAACATTTTACATGGGTAAATGCTCATATGACTAGTGTATTTTTGAATTTTTAGAAGTGTGCATAGATTTTCCCAGCACAAACACCTCTTGATGCACTCTTCTTCTTGGCTCCTTACCTTTCTTTCTGAATGGTACATAACTTTGACCTGGTCACTGCTAATTTGCTGATTTTTAACAGGACAAATAATCTCTAGCATCTCAAAAAGAGGTTTTCTGCACGTGGACAACCTGTCTTTGAAAAATGTCTTTAAATCCCAAGCCTCTTTAAAGAAGACAGGTCCTCCTCTTGTTTGTTCATGCCACTTATGCAGTCCACATTGGATATATAATTTTATCTATAATTCTAAAAATATTAAGCTAATGAGTAATGAAATTAAGACTACAGTTTTTAGTGAATGAGTACTTTATTTATCCAAGGGCACCTAAACCATTTGAGTCTTGCATAGCTGTTCCTGAGGGACTCATTATATGAGCTTCCATCAGGCTTGACCTTTTATATCCATCAGGGTTATCCCAGCAAAAACACTGAATTCAGAATGTGATGTGGAATAACCCAGAGCACACACTCAATAGGAGGAAAAAAGACAGTAAAGTAAATATTCAGTCCTAAGCTTTTTGTTAATATTTAATTTATTATTCATTGACTTTTTTATTTAATTGATCTATTGTTATATTTAATATATAATTTCTAAAATTAAAATATAGCTAAAGAGGAGGAATGCTATTCACAGAAAGAAAGTTTGTATTTCATTGTTACTTTGCGCAGGTCTCTAAATAGTGCTTTTAAGCTATTTCGCTTTCAAATCCAGGAAAGCTCTTAACACGAGCTTATACTAAGCATGTAAGCAACGTGCTTTAAGGCCAATGGAGCTGTTCTTACAGCAAAAGGATAAATACCTGGTTAAATGCTTTGTTCGACTCTAAGCCCTTAATCTTAATTTTTCTGTACCTGATATTCACGCATATAATGTTTAAAATACAAGCATTTTTAAAGTAAGCAGCACACTTTATGCATTTATTGCAAGCAATGAATGTTGAAATCACTGTGAATAACAACACGGGATGTTTTGATGGTCAGTTAAAGGTGAACCTAATGCTTCTGCAGTTTGTGTAAAACATAATTCCACTAGTCCAGAAAGGAAGAGTGCTGCAACTTTCATTAAATATAGCGGTTATACCTCATAGCATCAACCTCTTAAATCTCTGTAATGAGCAGAAGGCATTTCAGTAAAGTCAGAAATAACTATGACTTTGTAAAGTATTGCTACTTCATGCATATATCCATTTTCAGCAGCTGAAGACACCATCAACAGTCCTTTTATCTACTTACTGCCTCTGATTTACTGGCTGACTTTGTTATTTCCTTTGTATGGTTGATAGGACATAATTATTTAAAATGGAAAATAGAGAACTCCTAATAGAAATCTTGCTGCAGACAGTTTCTGCTTTATATTTATTTAGTTCACCAGTCTCTAGCATTAAAGAAGATGTACTGGTGTGCAGAGGGAATAAAAATGGCAGAACTGTGATGAAAATACGCAATAAATAGTGAAGGATATATTACCAAATCATTCATTATTTCAGCCATGTAGTTTCTGTAGTATAAAATCAAAACAGAAATTAAACCATCACTTGCAAAATGCATCAAAGGCCCTTGTGGCTGTAGAGACCCAGCACAAGATTTATATGCCTTTTAAAGCAAACAGTCTCTTTGAGAAACAATGATTCAACCATCCAGCTCCAGAAAGGAGTGCTTTGTTTCATTTTCAGGTTATTTAACCCCATTTTCAAGATGCCTCCATCAATTTCAAAACGAAAACAGTTTTGAAATGAGGAGTCCAGATGTTTTCTATTGAAAATGTTTAAATTAAATTACCCCAACTGCCAAAATTAGAATTTTCTTTGCCTTTCATGTCACATGTGTAGAAGACACAGTGCTGTACAAAGCCCAATCTGCAAATTGACTCTCATTTACATATTACATAAGCCCATTTTAGAATTCAAGTGCATATGATTTGCCAGCACTTAATTAGAAAGGATATGCTGCTGGACATGAGTTACTACACCTTGATTCTTCTCTTGGTGAGGTGGTTCAGTAGTAACATCAAAAGCAGGGTACAGAGGATGAAATAGAAATTGTCCTTGGTTTTGTTTGGAAGATGGGCACCAGAGAGCAGCAGTTCCCAGGAGTTGGAGAGCTGTCAGCCAGCAGGGCTGCTCCCACCGTAGTCAGCATTTTTCGTGTGGAACAAAGCTGCAACTTGTGTTCTTCAAATGAGCTCTTATAGCTTAAAAATGAGATTTTGTGCTAACTGTGACTGTGACCATTTTACAAACTAAATTTTTAATGTGTACTGGAGCCAGCTCATCACACCATTCCTCCATTCCTATTTTAGGGATTTCTGAGTCTGTGAAGCTTCAACATTTGAAAGGGAAAGTGCTAATCCATACATTGGATATAGTGCAGGGGAATTCCAAAGTGCCCAGTGAATGACCCTGGCACTTATCCTTTAATGCCATTATAGCTTCATCAGTAACAGCTCGGGCTTGCGTTACTAATTTTCCTCCTTCCAATTACAGCACACTCTTTTTCTACTCAAACCTGCTACCTTTGTGTCTCTCTGGGTTGAGGGATTACTACCTTCTATCGTGACAGTCTTCAGTCTTGGAGAATTATCAGCTATTTTGAGCCATTTGGTGGTATGAGAGAACCTTGCTCCTTTCCTCTGAGTTTTTTCTGTGCACCTGAGCATCAGCACAACCATCAGGCTGTCTCCCTCTTGCCTCAGCACTGTCAAATAAATAAAGTGAACAACAGTACACAGAGAATTTAAAGATGACATGCTGGGTCAGAACAAGGGCACATCTATCCCATCTGGCTGCAGCAGATGCAGGTAGAGTCCATGAAGAGCAGGCTGAATATAATCCTTACATTGTTGTATTTTCCCAGTTTCTGGAAATCAGAGATTAGGGATTTGCTGAGCAGAATCACTGTTTAACAGTCACAGATGTCACTCCATGTAGCCACCTGATTTTATTTAGAACCTGCTTAGATGCTAAACCTCCACAGCATCCTACGGCACTTTCATAATTTTATGTGTGCTATGTGGTAAATGTATTTCTTTTTGTTTGTTTTAGATGTGCTGCTTAGGCTTTCTGCTGGATGATCCTAGTTCTTGTATTGGGAAAAACTGAATTGTGCCCTCCTCCTCTTCTCTGTATCATTTCGGATTTTTATACATCTTGAGTGTGTCCTGTTTGAACCTTCTTTTTTCCAGTGTTAGCAGTCTTCGTATATTAAGCTCCATTTTGCATAGAATCATAGAATCACAGAATGGTTTGGGTTGGAAAGGACCTTAAAGATCATCAAGTTCCAACCCCCCTGCCATGGGCAGGGACACCCTCCACTAGACCAGGTTGCTCAAAGCCTCATCCAGCCTGATCATTTTGTTACCTTTCTTAAGTTTCCTAATTTTTCTGTATCCTTTATGAGACAGAGGCTGAGACAGAAGCTGGCCGTGTCTCTAAGCTGTGACAGCATTATTGGCATAATGCTGCTTGCTTTTCTGTTCTCTGGTGCTCTCCTAATCCATCCCTAACATTGTTTGCCTTTTTGACAAGGAAATGTTGTCTAGCAGATTACTCTGGAGGACTGTCCTAACTTCTCCCTTATCTCCAAAACAAAACCAGCTAAATTTGTATCTGATCATTGCCTAAGAGCACTTAGGACTGTGCTCCCACTGTGTATTACTTTGTATTTATCAAGGATGAATTTTATCTTCCATTTTATCACCTACTCAGCATGATGTGAACTTTTGAAATTCTCCAGTCTGCTTTGGTTTCACTTGTCCTGACTGCTTCCAAAACACCAGCAAACTTTCTCCTCTTGCTGTTCTTCAGCTTTTCTGGGTGATTTGTGGCCATTCCCAGTCAGATACCCTTGGGATTCCCTGAGTAACTGCTCCAGGAATAACAGTGACCATTTATTCCTGCCTGCTGTTCCGTCTCCTTTGAGTAGTTATTAATGCACAGCAATCTCCCCTTGACATGAGGTTTCTGTAAGATTGTTTGGGAAGGGATATTATAGAAAGCTTTAGGAATCCAAAGGTAATTTTTTTGCTCAAGTTGCCCTTGTCTACAAGCGCAACAATCCTTTCAAAGTACTGTACAGGATTTGTGAGGCATGATTTCTTTATTTATGAACCCTGTTCACTATCTCCAGTAAGTTGAATATATTCACGTCTACTAATTCTGCTCATTATTATAACTTCCATCAGTCTGTAGGAAGTCAAATTTACAATTCTCTGGTTTCCTGGCTCCCCTCCGGAGATTATTTTAAAAATTGAGGCCACATTTGCCACCTTCCATTACTCTGGAACCTGGGCCAATGTAAGCGATAGGTTACACACTGCTGCGAAAAGTTCAGCAATTTTATATTCGAATTTCCTTAGATCCCTTGAGAGATTGTTACCTGCTCCTGGCAATGTGCTGCTACTCACTTTATTGATTTGCTGTAAAACCTCTCTACTGACAGTCCAATTTGACACAACCCCTCAGCCTCACCCCTGTAAATAAAGACTTTGTTGTGCAAACTTCCTTAAGCCTCTCTGTGCTGAATCCTGACACAGAGAATCCTTTTGGCTTTTCTTCTTTTTATCTTTTTCTTCTTTTTCTTTCTTTTTCTTTTTCTTTTTCTTTTTCTTTTTCTTTTTCTTTTTCGTTTTCGTTTTCGTTTTCGTTTTCGTTTTTGTTTTCATTTTCATTTTCTTTTTCTTTTTCTTTTTCTTTTTCTTTTTTTTTTTTCTTATTTCTATTCTTATTTTTTGCTTTTCTTTTTTGCTATGGCCTTACTCCTCTGAACATCTATTCTGTATCTTGTTTACCTGTCCAACTCTGAAGGCTTCCTGCTTCTGATACATTTGAAAATAATTTTAATAGATTTCGTGCCATTTGCTTGTTTCTTTTTAAGATCATTTTAGCATGCTCTTTTGCATTTAACTGCCAGGATATACCTTCTTGCCTGTTTTCCTCATTTGGAGTCAACTTGCGTTTTTCAGGCAGCTCCTTTACTCTGATGTTTAATCATAAAGGCTACTATACTTTTTATTTTTGAGCCTGAGTTTGGGTTTGTCTCTTTTTTTGTAGGTGATTTACATTTGCTCAAAGACTTTGAAGAGGTACCCATTAAAAATTCCTCTTTTAACAAGCTTCCTTGTTTTTATTAATCACCCTTCTTAAAGCGCTGTGATAATATTTGACATTTGACATTTATCTCCTACTAGAACATTGAACTTTAGTTGCATAGGTGCTATAGAGTACCTTTACTATGATTATGTCTCAAACTGTATCTTGTACAATGCCCAAAAGATGCTTTTTTCTAGTATTCATCTAGATTAGGTTTTTTGCCCTTTTCTTGAGAAAACATGGTCATTTATGATGTCTACAACTTTTGTCCCTGTATGATGCCTGTAATGCCATTCCTACATTGTCATGGGGATAAGCAATGACTGAATTTTTCCCTTATTGTTCTGTTTCTGATCCTGAGAGCTGTGGTCACCGCTGTGCTCCACTGATGTGGACTGTTGTCCCAGTATTAACCTATAACCCACAACTTCATTCCACAGTGATGCCCTAGGACTTGTTGATGTGGATGACTTAATCATATTATTTGACTGCCAAGGCTTTCTTTAACATAGATACTGTTTCTCCACCAGCACAGACTTTCTGATATAATTTTGACCTTAGTGTTACACCAAGTTTCTCTCCTTCCTCCTACTTCACATACGATCTCATATAACAATATCTTCATTTAGATCTAAGCATTTCCATTCATCTGTCTCTGGTTTTAGACCATTAACTTTTGGCTACAGGCATTATATATTTTTGCTTTTACTCTCATTGTATGCTCTATTTGATTATAGCTTTATTTGTTCTCCAATGTTGCCCAATGATTTTACTGACTTCTTTTGCATATTATTTTTCTTTTTTTCTTTCCCTTTGGGAGATGAATCATCCTAAATTGGGTCTGATTGTTAATTTTTCATCATTCTTTCACTCTTACACATCTATAAACTTTTAAAGTGAAGTTTTCTAAACTTCATTTCACTTGCAAAACAAAGTACAGCTTTGCGTTAGGCTGATACTAAGACAACTCTATTTACAAACTGGTCTGTTCAAATAAAAGTAGAAACTGTTCTGTGATGAAGTGTCCTTGTTCTTTTATGTTTTATTTGATTGCTAACACTAATCCAGTAACAATTAAAATGTACTCCGTGACCACTATATGACCTTATTTAATAAAATCTGAACTGCTTAGTATACGGCAACTCAATCAACAGCAATAGCAGAGCCAAACTCCCTGGAAATGCATGCATCTTGTAGAAATTTTAAGAAAGACCAATGGAAGTAGATCAGGGCAGTACAAGCTAATGTAAATTGCAGCTGATACTGCATTCATTTGGATACCACAATCCCTCACTTTTCTCTTTTTCACCCCAGAGAAACATGCTGCATTTTAAGACTTTGCTTTGAAAGCCTCACTGACTTCAGCAGAGTAGGTCCTCCTTCTGGCCCAGATCCTGTTGACTGATCTGGTCCAGAGCAGTCAGGGTCTGGGCCAGCACAGAGTCCTGCTTGGCTCTGTGGTCCTGGGAGAAAATGCGTTCCTTGCTGGAGTTGGGTGCCATGCAGGCATGCCGGTGAGAGCTTATCTCGGTGCTGTTCATCTTCCCAATGGGAGTAATTTCTCATTCTTATCATAGTTCCTCAGCTCAGAAACATAAAAATCATAAATAATTACTATTTTGCTGTTAGTTTTCAATTGTAGTGCATTTGTAATGACAAACAATATTCAGTATATATATGTGTATGTATATATATATATACACACACATGCATTTGTGGATGTAAAGCATACATAAACACACATATACACATGCGCTGGCCCTCACGCACAGAAAACCACTAATTATACCTTTGAAAAGGAGAATAGAAAAAGAAACAAACTTTTTCCAGGCACTGGGTTCATAATGGAGCACAGCAGGAGGAGGTAAAGAGCAGCAATGATATTAGAAAATGTCAGTAAAGTAAATAATCAATCCTATAAAATGTCATGGAAAAAATTAAACACGTAAGCTAAACACTGTCTGAAAAATAAGGATCTTTCCTAGCTTCATACTGCGTCTGAAGAACAGTCTCCAGATGTCAATTTTCTTACAGCAATTTATTTAATCTGTTCCTGGATTTAGTTCATTTTTGGCTAATCTTGCACAAATTGTGTGTGTCTCTATGTACATATATATGTATTTTTAAAAAGCATATAGCCATATATACATATATTAATTTATCTATGTATCTTTGAGCTCAGCACTTTTTCACAGGCAATATGCCTTTATAATGTAAAGGTAAATCAAACCAGGCATATATTTAGAGAGATGGAAGAATGTTCTTTTGTTTTAAAGATGAAAGCTATTTTTCAGGAAAATACCTTAAACACAAATGTTGAAGCTTGTGGCGGGTGAGTCTAGTTGTTGCATACCTCAGGAAGGAAGAAAAACGCTCTGAAATCCTCCATGAAAGCAGAAATAGCATGGTAAGAAATGGAAAAAGAAGTCCAGAAAACCACCACAGGACTGAAAAAAAGAGAAGTATAACTCCTTGGATATATGAGATTGAACTCTTATGGGCTTTGAAGCCAAAGAGATTCTCCTATCTTGCTCAGCTTCCATTTGTTTAGTTGTCCTTATGTGATCCAAGCACAGAAAGTGAGTCACAAGGTTGTGCTAAGGCTGAGAAGTTTACGTAGGATCATTGTCAGCAACAGACAGGCAGAAAGTTTCTCAAGGTCCAAAGGGTCTTTCAATATAGCAGCAGGCACTGATCTGACAAAGCTCTAAATAAAAAATAAAATTAAATTGTTATTTTCCTTGTTAAAAATAAATGCACTTTAATGCGTTTAGTTTAAATGCATTTAAACAATCATCACAACCTATATTAACTCCTGATCTGATGCTATTAAAAGCCTTCAGGTTATATAAGGAACACTATTTTGCCAGTATATTTGCTTAAATGAAATTTATGTAAAAGTCAATTTACTTATGAAATCACTAGCTGAGCTCTGGAAACAGAATTTGCTAAAGCATTAAATTTCTTTTTGTCAATCTGTAGTCTCTTCTGCTGGAAGGATATTTTCTTCCTATCAGATGTGTTCAATTCAATAGCTACTTCAATAATGTAATAGAATTTGAGAAACCAGCTGGAATTTGAAAAAAAGCAAAAAAGCCAGGTTTCTTCTTCCAATTTACTTACAAAAATGAGGTGTGAGAGGGTGACATCTATTAGTTCTAAAACGCTGAAGAACATGCTGATCAGAAACCATTAGTTTGATTAATTTTCTATGAATAGTTCCTTCTTTGTCTAAGGTATCATTTTGTTGTAAATGCATAGCATGTTCTGATTAAAACTTTTCTTGTTCATTCAGCTCAAGATTTGTATTTTGAAGCTATGTATTTATTGTGTGTATAGTATATCACCTTGGCTACAAAAAAGAAAATACCAGTTTTAGTTATGGGCTACTTTTAGTAACAGACCAACGTATTTTACTAGCTACCAAGCAGTATGAATCAGTCTGTGTGTAGGAAAATAAACCTAAAATACACATATAAGTAGAAAGTCAAAATCAAATTAAGCATGATTATTTGATTTATGATTAAAATTGGGTTATTTCAAATCACTCGGTGCTGTCCTGGCATGGACAGCACAAGACATCTCCTGTTGGCCTAGAACCTGTCCTCAGGACAGATTCAGAGAGAGCTGATGTGCCCTGTAATGAGCTGAGTGCTACAGAGCCTGTCCAGGACTGCAGTTTCCCTGCTTGCCATGCTGGCCAGCAAAGCTTCTGATTTTTTCTGTATAACCTCTGCTGGTCCTGAAATAACCAGAACATGATGGCCAAGTCCAGAGCTGAGTTAAAGATTGTGTCCCCTTTAAAGACCCTTAGGTATTAGAAAAATTATCTAGGGACTTAACTTTTGAACAAATACATTTAAGACATAAATTGTATTTTATGGGGTTATTGGATTCTATATTGATTTCAAAAGAGTGAGTTGGTGAATTTTATTATAGGCCACTAACTTTGCAGAGTCACAGAGTGACTTGAAAGCCATAGAAACCAGCACTTGCCTAACTCTGTCCCATAGTCCATTGCAAACACTTTCATTCTGGACTGCCATTCTTTTGGGGGGGCTGGTTTCTTCAGTTAGCACTTGATTAAAACATGCCTTCTTCAAAGCCTTGCACTTCTGATACGAAGACCTCAAGAGATCAGAATGTCGTCATACCCATGGAAGTCTGGGCCACTGTTAAACAACCTCGTTGGTCAAAATCTAAATTTTATGTCTCATTTGAGTTTATATGGCTTTGGCTTCCAGCCACTGAACTTGTGCTGTTTCCTATTTGAGCAGAGAGCACTTTCATATCTAGTATTTCCATCTCCTGAAAGCATTTATATGCTATAATAAATTATTTACACATGCTTTCCTGCCTAATAGTCTCTTGCTAGTAGAAGCTCTGTTACAGCAGTCAGGAGAGACACCGATACTTTCGTACCTCAGATGGGGATGCAAAATCTATGCTCACCTATGTAGATAAGAAGCCAGACTGTCATTCTTGATAAAAGAACAAGTCTTCACTAAATTAAAGAGCACAACTTTTCATTATTCCTTTCTGTGTTCAAATGGAAAGATAAATCAACAGGAGAGGAGCTTGGGAGCTGCTGGGGCAGGTGCAGCTCCTAGAACACCTGCTGCCACGGCCTCAGCCCCAGACTCACTGCTTTCCCTCTCTTTTCTGAAACCGTAGATAAGGAACTTGTTCAAACCAGATTGCCAGAGTTTATTTGCCGTACGTTACTAAACTTCCCCCTTTTAAGCTCTTTAAACAAAGAGGCACTTCATAGAAAACCTCTGCTGGTTTCTCAGCCAGACACTTTGACGTTTCACAGCTCAGCTGTGATTGAAGAGCATTTTCTGAGCCTGAAAAGCTCCTGCATGATCTCAGTCACTGAACTGCATATCACAGGGAATAACCCAGGCAGCCCTCATGTCTTTGCTCTGCGTGCTGCTGTTTGGGACGGTTCAGTTGCTCTGTTCCTCAGGGCATAACCTACTCTGCAAAGCCACCTGAATTAGCACCAAGCATGCACACCACCTGGCATTGCAGCCTTTTAGGAAAGCACATTTTAGGGCATTGAGGGAGGCCAGGTGAGACCCTATCAGATGGGAGACCAAGATGCTAGAGAAGTGGTGGAGAGGAAGGAGAGCTCCATGGTGCACCTCCTTGCCATGGTGCTGAACATTGGAGATGATGACTATTTGCCTTTCACTGAAGTCTCTACTCTTCCTGCTGGAAACAATCACAAATTTAGAAACACAGGATCATGGAATGGTTTGGGTTGGAAGATACCTTAGAGTTCATCCTGTTCCACCCCCCCTGCCATGGGCAGGGACACCTTCCACTAGACCAGGTTGCTCAAATCCTCATCCAGCCTTGCCTTGAATACTTCCAGGGATGGAGCATCCACAACTTCTCTGGGCAACCTGTTCCAGTTCCTGTTCCAAATTTGTCTCCCAGGTGCCTCGTTTGAGTCTCCTGCAGGATCATCATCCTGTGCCAATCCTTTTGAGGGAAAGTCAGGAGCAGCCGCTGCTTTGAAGCAGAAAAGGATGTGCCCCAGTCCCCAAGAATTTGACCCATGTTGTTTCTTCTCAGTTCAAGGGCTATTTTTAAACATCATAGAAGTGTAGGAAAAAAGGTTTTGGTGTTATCATTGCAGGGCCCGCTGCTGCCTGGTCTCCTGCCAGGGCACTGCTGGCTGCTCTGTTCAGGGTCTCCCTCTCGTGCCGTGTTTATTTGCTTTTTATTCTCTGACTCCCACTCCTCTGCCTTATTTTCATTCCTGTGCTCTGTAATCATTTGATTTCTCCCTGTTTTCTTTTCACTTTCCCCAAGAGGGAAATAGGATGGACAGTGGCAATGGAGATGCTATTTAGCGAGAGTGTGCAGTCCTCAGTGGTCTGTATTCTGGTACTCCTCAGCATCCTCAGTTGTTATATGACTCATAGAATCATGGAATGTTTTGGGTTGGAAAGGACCTTCAAGATCATCTAGTTCCAACCCCCTGCCATGGGCAGGGACACCTTCCACTAGACCAGGTTGCTCAAAGCCTCATCCAGCCTGGCCTTGAACACTTCTAGGGATGGGACATCCCTAGATGGGTAAGAACTTACCCTGTGGTCCCAGGACCATTTTCCTCCTTCCCCTCCCATGTGGTCATCTCCACCTAACCTTCCCTCAAGAAGCACAGAGCATCACAACCAGAAGAAAAATCACCACCAATGAGGGCTACTACAGGTTACCTCCCTGCTTGTACCTCTAGTGTTGCTTTACAGCTGCATCACAGAGCACTTTAACCATTTAAGTTGCCTCTTTCTGATTACATTATGTCCTTTTGCATGGGTAATGTTTTCAAATCCATTAAGAAGGAAGGTGTCTCAGTACACTTTCTTTGACATCCGCCATGGACCTTTTTAGTTTTCCTTATGGGTAGCTAATTGCTTGAAAATGAATAGGGTACTCTTTATGCCATGCACTTTCAAATTACTGTTTTTGATTTCCCTGCAGTATCTCCTTGACTCTAGCCAAGTCTATAATCTTAAGTAGCATACAGAACAGTCTTTCAACAGTGAGTCACCAAATAAAAAGTTGTCCTGGTCACTGCATTATCAAGGTACTGAAAGTTCTGCCTTTTTCAGTGCAAGCCACAGAAATCTACCTTGTCCTTAATTACTCAGACTCCTGGATAATATATTAATGCTCCATGGATGGAGAGGTTAGCCAATGATCAGGGTTTGCAAGGAGAATTGATTACAGAAGTCAATTACTAGCTGTCTGGGATTGTACTGATTAATTACAAAGAATGCAATATTTTACACAAAATCTGTTTCTTCTGAACACAGTGAAAACAAATATCTGCAGTCTCCTTGCTCACCATTTCCGTGATGACTCTTCCAGGGAGTACATTTGCTGCCTGTGCTTTCTCTTAAGGACATGACAACCTCGGTCCTCATTTGCTGGCTTTCTCTTGCTTACTGCAACTTTTTGCTTGTGATGTAACTGATGCATCCTGGGCTTTTGGTCAGTTTTCAAAGAACCTCTGAATTTTCAGTGATGTCTTAGCTTCTGCTTCAGCTTTGCAGTAATGGCCATTTCCTAGGTCAATGGCTTCATCAATCTTTACATTATAAGAAGTTTAACCATTCCTCCTTATGGCCCAAGTGAAGGCATCTGCATGCACTGAGTTTATACAGGTCTGTGCTGACTGACTACTACTATCCATCACAGTAATACTGTCAGAAGTCTGACACAGAGCATGACAACATGTGTTAAATTGCATAAAAACTGAAGTCTACAAGCTGCTGTGACATTCTCATCTTATGTTCCTTTCTTTTTATTAGATTCATTTAAAACTCCATTCTCACTGTATCTTAAAAGATGAAGCCAGGAGATGGCCTAGTTTCCAAACCCCATTATCACCTAGGAGGGATTTGTTGCTCTCATGTCTTGACAAGCAAAATGCAATCACGCAGCTGCATTTAGTAATCTCAGCTCCTGGCTGGGAGCAGGAAGTTGTTATGTATTGCACATGCAATTTGTATGAGAAAGGGCTTCTATCTGTGATTTAAACATTTTCCAGGAAACTACGACATGGCACTGTGCTTCAAATGCAGTTAATGACTTGTTGGAGGCTTACTGAAGTATGGAAAGAGTCATTAAAGATAGAGTTCATCTTGCCTTTTTTAGATTCCTCCAGTGCAAATATCCACATCTGAGAGAGCTGCTTGAAGAAATAATGTTTGAAAAAGTGTGACTCATCTGGTCTCCTCAAGATGTTGCTTTAGTATGCAGCGAGTATAGCCTGGAAGTTCATGTAAAACGTTTGTCAGCTGTAAAGGGACCACAGATCCTGGTGTCAGCTGTTGACATTCACATCAGAGATGTCCACATTTGGTCTGACAAACCCCACTTTGTTCAGTTTGACAGGTGAGACTGTTCAGGCCACACAACATCAGTCTCGACAAAGCTTCTCCAGCAATGGCTTGAAGGAAGATCCCGATCTTTTCCACCTCAGCTAATGGAAGGTAAAGAAATGGGTGAGGAGTTAAATGTGAGCTCCCTCCAAAGGGAGTTTTCTGGGACCCCTGTATGTGACACCTCTGTCTGTTGTGCACTGTTCTACTCAGCCACATTTCTTTTATTACAGTCTCATTACATGGAAATTGAGTGTTAAACTATCACAAAGCCACTGAGTGGAGTGAGGAATAGGGATCCTCCCATTTTTACACATATAGTTATGCCATGAGCCAAAGTGTGGGTTTCAGATTCTGAAGCTCTTGGCCTTAAGCCTTATGTATGCATTGCTGCGGCATAACTGTAGGTTCGATGCTGTCTCACTGGACAGTATATTGGCAAAACACAGAAAAATAGTTTGACTCTGGGAAGAGCCTACGGCACAAGTAGAGAAAAAACCCACGCAGTGTGCCTGACTGATGACTCCCCTTGCTGCCAAAGGGGCTCCACCTCATCTCACCGACAGCTGCCACCCCTGTCCAGAGGGAGGAGTAGAGAGGAGAAAAATAAAATACAAAAGTGAGGAGAAGCGCAACAGTCCCGGGCATGACCAGAGCATCAGTACCTGGGTCCCACAGCCAGCCCCTGGGAGGACCAGGAATGGGGATGGCGAGGCCATTCCCAGGGGAGAGGACTGACACTGCCTCCTGGTTTCTCTGAGCCTCCTGGAGGCCAAGCACTGGGAGCTCTTGCTCCCTTTACACCCTGAGAGCAACTGCTGCTCCCCAAGCACGGGTGATTTGCAATTATGCAATATGAAAAAGGAAGATGATGGCGGTGACAGCGGTGCAGGAACATGCCCCTGGAGTGGCCTTGCAGCAATAAGGAGGGTGGTGGGAAGGGCCAAAGGAAGCACTTGGTCTGCTTGTGCCCAAGGCAAGCCCTTGATGGACAGCCACCAAAGCAAGCCTTCACGGACAAGTGTCGGCAGAAATGTTTGATGGGTTTGTTGCCCAGGAGAAGTATATCTTTCTCGGGATGTAGTGCCAGCTTCCAAGGATGGTGTTACATGCCACCACAAATGCCTCAGGACAGGAGAATATAATCGTGCTCTATGTTAATTATAATTGACATTTGAATAAAAAATCCTCCATTCCTCACCCCACTGATCCCTTTGCTATTTGATTCCAGTGTGTACGTCTAAAATTAGGCCTGTGAAAGTACTTCATGGCAGGGGTTGTAAATGGTGTATTTTCCTAAGCCTGCTGTTGTTGAGGCTTATGTTTTGCCATCTTATGACTTGGCTTGTGGCCAGAATTGCATCTGCGTAAATTTGGGACATGAAGGCTCAGTAATACACTGCAACTTCAATAACAGAGGAGCTGAAAAGAATTCCATTAAAGGATATCAGTTTCCTTTAAACAAAGACCATTATTATTTAACCCTTAGACTTGTACTAGTCCAAATGTGGGAAATAAATCCTCAGCAGTCCAGGATCTACCCAGCTTTCAGTGTAACATTACAACCTCCCAAGGTTTCCTTGAGACACCGGTGGAGGCATTTTGACACAAGGCATATAATCTCAGTTCAGCACTGCATGGATGTGGTGGGATGGGGGAAATTGCCTTCTTCTTCATTGCTAACAACCTGAGCACCCCACTTTGACAGTGTCTTCAGAACACGTCAGTTATTTTTTTGTGCAATAATTTTTTAATGACTGCCCATTACATAAAAATAAAAAGTAGACCACTAAACCATCTGCACAAATAAGACAAGTTTTGTGTAGTCAAAGATTTGGTTTCAGATCACATTTCAGTGGGGTGCTCCCTGAAGGGTATCTGAAAATAAAACCAGACTATTAAAAGAAACAGAGTTCTATTTTTGTAATGAGTTTTCTAATTTTAGCTCCCACTATGGACCCCAGGATTTTTGTAGGCTTTGGACCAGAGATGGGCTGATAATAGAGGGTGAGATTCTCCCACGCAATCTGATTCGGAGCTTGTTTCCTTGAAGAAGCCAGTAACGTGTATACTATGGCTGAATGTAAAGGGCAGTAGTGCTCACTCCTTGGACAGTCACCGTGTGTGCATCTAAAACACACGCCATGGTGCAGTTTATGCTGAACTCTTTGGCAGCAGATTTAACACAAACTGTGAAAAAACACTTGCAGCAAGAAGGGTGAGTTACCCTTGCTCTTTCTCACTCCATTGTACTCCCGCCTGTCCTTCAACCCACTTTTCTTCTGACGTCAGGGTAACATCGTTGTCATTTAATCAGTCTAGAGTGCGGCACACAACAATGTCCTGTGAGATGCTATATTAGCTTGCTACAAGCCTGCCTTTTTAGGGCTTCACTCTGGTCCCTGCATTTTATCCGCTCTCTACTGTGGCACCATTACTGTAATTCCTTCTGATATTTTTGTCTTTGAGTTTCTCCACATCCTGTCATTAAGTGATTTCTTGAAGCCACACTATGCATCCCTGTTATTTTCTTTCCCTCTAAGTGCTTGTCTTTGTCCACCATCTCAACTAAGATAACCAGTGTTTGGTGTTTTCAATTGCTTAAAAAAGTGAGGACTGTAGAGGATTTAAGCATACCAGTGCCATGATTTCACTACCAAATCATTGATGGAAGCATCATGGCCTGAAGGACAAGAGCTGGCCAGAAAGGCAGGACACTTACCCTCCAGTTCTTGTGAGACCCAGAGCAATCACTTAACTCACTCTCTTCCAGTTTCCCCAGCTGTAGGACGAAGCTGACAGGGTACTGTTACACTGTGCAGGAAAGAGGCACTAGCAGTGGCAAGTAATTATTAGAATTGCTTGCTTGATTTCAGGCCATGACATTTTGCCTCTCTGGAGACAGAGGTCAGGGAGAGGGTTCATGAGAAGGAAATTCCATGTTGCTTGAAGGCATAGACAGCATTTCCATTACTGGTGGAGAAGTGTGTAAAATTAATGCTATAAAGTTAAAAAAAAAAATCACATATTAGTGGCTTTATATATTAAATTTCTACCTTTTTATCCCACTAGTTTGAATTGTTCTCGTGTGTTTACCTTGTTAGCTAGAAGTTGGCTTAGGTTTGCAGATACAACTTTTATGATGACTTCTATTGCTCCACTTCAAAGGAAGGCCAAGTTTTTTACTATTTCTCTTTACTACCTCTAGCCCTCATGATAGTCTTCACTGGAGTTTTAGAAGATATCTCCAGCCTTGGTAGGCTCTGTGCATGGCCTAGGTTCTGGAGGAGGTCTTACCTCCCTCTAGGCACTCCCAGGGTGGAGCCCTACCAGTGCCTCTTGGTCTGACAAGGCTGTGCTGTGCCTGCTATCAACTGCTTTTGGGCTCTCCAGGCTTTCACTA
Source organism: Pterocles gutturalis (assembly GCF_000699245.1). Classification (NCBI taxonomy): domain Eukaryota; kingdom Metazoa; phylum Chordata; class Aves; order Pterocliformes; family Pteroclidae; genus Pterocles; species Pterocles gutturalis. The sequence goes on along the minus strand of NW_010100489.1, from coordinate 21,456 downwards.
GAAGTGCAAACCTCTGCCTGGCATACCCTGTGGAGATCTCAGGACCCTGCTCCCCTGAGGGTGAGTGCCACCACCACAAACGTGCCACTGCTTTCCTGCCTGTCCCACCACCAGACCTCCAAGCACTTGCTGACTGACAGACTCATACATATAGACAACTTCACACCAGTGCTTCCATTGTGAAGACAAGATCATGTAAAAGCACTAAGATACTCCAGCAAGAGGGGGCCTGCTGTGCTGGGGAAATCAGGGATCCTTAACTGGCAGGGTGCTGGCATGCAAAACTCCTTCTGTTGTCTCCTCATCACCGTGGAGCATGCCACATCTGCTGGGCTGTTCCATCATGCTCCTGCTACAGCACACCATGTGCTTCACCATCCCAGCATCTCCGAGCCCCTGCCAGGGCTGGCACACTGAGAGTGAGATGCCCACACACAGCTCTCCCCTCTCCCTGCAGAGGGGCTGTGCCCTATTTCTGCAGCACTGAGCTGCTGTAACCCCTCTTCCAGTCCAGGGTCCGGTGCACAGGTTGATCTGGGTTCCATTCACCACCTGCAGTGCTTGTGGTGCCAGGGACCCCAGGGCTGCTCCACACTCTGGGCTGAGGGACAGGGCAGGTTGTTGGGATCTTTCATCTTCCTTGGATACATTAAACTTACACTGGATGGTGTTTCTGCTCTGACTGGGACAAATTTCTGTTTTCACATCTGGACAAGACTTTCAGGCAGAAGAAAAGGATGTTTCATAGGAACTCTTGACACAAAGGCAGCATTGGGTGAGGGAATGGACCATGTGCCTCATGAGCCTGCAAGGAGAAGTGGTGAGTGGGCACACACGGTCTGTGAGGGTGCGCAGGAGACTGAAAGAGTCTTTGCAGAAATCCTGCAGAGCCAGGAGCACAAGCCCTTTGTTTGGGAAGGAGAGCTGGAGACAGCCCACAGAGGGCTGATGGAAAGAAACTCACAAGATGGGGAAGGCTGCAGCGTTTCAGGCATCCTATGTAAGGGTCCTTCTTGGCCTGTGGTTCTGCAGTTACAGAACCAGTTCATTGCCCTGGGACCAGGGGGAGATGACCCCCCTGCAGGGAGGTGCCATGGCTGGCAGCCCTCAAGCAAGTGTCTGTATGGAGAGGAACAGGAGATGAATAGTTGCTGGAGACACCCTGCTGCAGGAACAGAAGTCTCTGCCTGCCAACCTAACCTGTACTTGGGTCTGGGACACTGCAGAGATGACTGAGTGTTGCCTGGCCTCAGACTATTACCCTAGGTGCTCTTCCGCATAGGCACTGACACTACTGCTGGGGACTTCAAGCACCTCAGGAGAGAATACATGCATTTTGGGGTACTGGCTAAGGGCATGGGGGCCCAGGTTGTGTCTCATCAATCTGACTGGTGAAGAGGAACTACAACATCATTGGAGTAACTGGGACATGTTGGGACAGCTCACACAACTGGTGTGCTGTGGTGGGCGAATATTGGGTCTTCAGGAAAGACAGGCAGGAAGACAAGGAGGGGTAGAAGCATATATGTGATGGAGCAGCTCTGATATATGGAGCTCCTCAGTGGGTCAGAGAGTAGGCTGGGTGAGATCTTGTGGCTCAGGACAGGGGTGAGTAATCAGTAATGGTGACAGTTTGGTGGAACTTCGTTAATGACCACTAAATCTGGGTGAGGAAGAAGATGAAGCCTTCTTTAAACAACTTGAAGATATTTCTGGATCATGTAGTCTGCCTCTTATGGGAGATTTTAACTTCCCTGATGTATGCTGGAAGAACACTTGAGAGGGATGCAGGCAAGCCAGGAGGTTTCTGGAAGATGTCAGGGCCAACTGTTTGACACAGGTACTAGATAAGCCAACCAGGGATCACACATACACCCTGGACCTGATATTCACAAAGCATTCACGCTGGTTGGGGGAGTGATAATCAATGGCAGGCTTTGTTGTGGAGACCCTGAAATAGTAGACTTAAAGATACTGAAGAGATTGAAGAAGACAAGGAGCAGACTACAGACCATGGGACTTCAGGAGAGCAGAGAATTCAGTTTCTTCAGGTTACTGAAGGCTGGATCCCATAGAAACCAGCTCTGAAGGGCAAAAAAGCTCAGGAAAACTGGCAAGTCTTTACTGACAACCTCTTCCAAGCACAAGTCCATCCTAGTGTGCAGGAAAACAAGCAGATATGTGAGGAAACTGGCTTGACTCA
>NW_010100489.1:0-19155 GCF_000699245.1 Pterocles gutturalis | reverse complement strand
GCAGGAAACTCATGACTGAGCTACAATGTGAAGACTGGATGCAGGGAGAAACTTCTTCCCCATCAGGACAGTCAAGCAGTGGTTGCCCAGAGAGGCTGTGCAGTCTTCATCCTTGGAAGTTTTAAGGTCCCAGGTGGATGAAACCCTGAACAACCTGATTCAGTCTCAGACCTAAGCCTGCTTTGAGAAGAGGGTTGGACTAGAGACATCCTGAGGTCCCTTGCAGCCTGAATGGTTCTGTCATTACATTAAACAGTTAACATGGTAAGACTGCCTGATTCTTTATCACCAATGTTGGTATGACTGTTGAAGCCCAGTGAATTTAAAGCATAACACCGCTCAGTAAGTGTAAGTCTAAGGCTCTCTTTTTAGCCTTTTTATGTGCACATTCAGGAAGGCAGCAGATTTGGAAAGGAAAGTCTGGATGTTGCAGATACTAATAACGCTGCCAAAGAATTCTGGTGTGACGTACAAATACTAGTATACATCCACTCAGTCTCTGTCCTTGTACAGAAGTAGTTATAAGACCCACCAATAGCTTAAAGAGGTATTTTGGTTTAAAAAGACAAGAGTCATGGCATCACTGACATTATGAATAGAAACTAAGCAAGGCTGTTATTACTGTCCTCAGCTTTCTGTGTTAAAAATCAGATCTTCTTTTTCCAAGAACAGCCCTTCATGGAGTGGTGAGTATTGTTTGTTTTTCAAGGATGATGGAGTAAAGCTTTGTATCAGTCCAATCTTTTTAATATTTGGAGATCAGCTTATCTTATTGGGCAGGCTGTCAAAAATGATTACAGCTGCAGAAACTCTACATTTGAAGAGGGATTTTATCAAATCACTTACATCTGTAAAAAGGCCAAGAAAAACAGTGACTGGAGAGAGTGGAAATCATGCCTCAAAAATGGGATGAGAAGCTGTGGAATAATTATTCAAACGCTATGTGAACTCACATGAACATCTGCCAGGTGACCAAAATTGCCATCTGAATAAGGCATTATCCACAGTTAGACCAGATTTAGCTAAACAAGCTATTCCACCAAGCATAATTTCACATTTTCCATCCTTATAGCTTTTTTATCAAGTGCAGATACCCCAAGAGCACTGTACATATCCTATCTCAATGCACACTAGCCTCCCCTTGTAGACAAGCCCTTGGAAAAAGAGGCACCTCCACCAGTACAAACAGAGTAATGCTCGTTTAAATGCTACGAGATGAGGAAGCGATTCAGTCATCGCTGCAAACAAAAGTGAGTAAATATGTCGCTGGCTGTTGGAGTGGACTTTTAGTAATGAAGGCATCTGTTACATTTGTTTAGCCCAAAATACAGAAGTATATCCATAGGCCTCCACTTCATACATCAGTATGTGCCCCCCACAGCCTATGAGAGCAGTGTGTGCAAAAGTAGTTTCTCAAGCACCACTGAAGGCTCTTTTTCCACTAATGTGAGAAAAGGGGGAAAAGGATGCAAGACTTTTTTCCATCCCGGTTGTATTCCACAAAACAGCTGTCCACAGTCATAAGCATCAGACACCCAGAACACCTGGGATCTTCCAAGGGACATTAATCACAGCCAGTCAGGGAGGAAAGGCATGTGAACACCAGGGTCAGGAGGACTGGCTCCACACATGGGGCCAAGGAAGTGCTCTTTGAAGGTGGTGCGAGACCACAGCTCCAGCTCGCTTTTTGCTTATGCTCCAGGAGGAAGCCTGCACCAGCCAGAATTCCTCCAAGGATTCAGGGACAGCAAGGGCTGTAAAAAAAACATGTTAGTTGGTTTCAGGCCATAGTCTGCATCTGCATAGCAATATGCTGTTTGCACATGGGTAAGTTCAGGACCTCTATTCCTTTTGCTCATTTCAATATAGTCTGTGAGTTCACAGAGTGAACCTTAAATGCAGATGTAGCTGGAAAAGATTGCCTTTTGAACTCACACTTCTCTTTTGTTAATTCCTTCTGGAGCGTATTGCCTGGAGGAAAGAGTTTACAAGTGCCAGGCTTTCAATTAATTTTGCCACAAATCATAAATTAGAGACGGAATGTGTGGTCAGGTCATCTAGTTTATCTGCCAGTATAAAATTTCCAAACAGAGAGGATATAGGCTGTTTTTCAATTGCTTGTTCCCTTAAAAGGCAGTATTTTTTTATATGCATAAATAAAATTCCTGTGATATTTTGGTGCCACTTGAGACCCTGTAAATTGCAATAGGTGTACAAAATGGGAGTGTGCATACGCATGTGTGTGTATATGCACATGCGTGTGCATCAGGAGAAACAACCAACGAGAGGGAGAGAACCAAATTTAAGTGCTTTATATGCATAAGGCGTATCTATGCAGATGAGTGCAGACAGATGTGGTCTCCTCTGCAGGGCATGTCAGCTTGGGCACAGAGCTGGAGGAAAATGGCTCGATGGTTTCCAGGCCAGAACTGACTCCCCGTTGGTCAGCTCAGAGCATGGCAAATGAGTGTACTTGTCTGGGCCTATCCATGTAGACACGCCCAGACTCACCTCCAGACTTTCAAAATATCCCTGGAATGGAAAGGAGCTTTTTGAGTTAGGACCTTAAATAACGATTGGTTGGGATAACATGCATACTTGCTAAAGCGTTTGAAGTGGAGAAAGACAAAAATGACAGTAGAAACCAAAATTAGATGATGATGAAACACATTGTTTAAGCAGGGCTCACTTATCATGAAACCATGGCAGATCTCCAGCTCAGGGCCAGGTATTTATTTCCAAAAATGAAGAGGAACATGAAATATATAGAGTAAAATCTGGCAGAGCTCAAAGGAGAAGAGTGCAAAAGGAGGAGAAAAGGCAAAAATTAATTCCCTTTATGAGGCTTACAGACTGAGCTTTCCTTTGGATACCTTGGATGTCATTGGCAGTGTTTGTCTCCTTTTCAGCTCCCTGACTTTTGGGGAAAAGAAAGTTTAAAGTCATCATGGACACTAGCATGATTATTGATCAAATTTACCTTAAGCCATCTAATCACAGCCATGGGGGCCGTGGTCCGTCCAAAGTCAGTGAAGAGGGCAAGTCACTTCCAGATGCTGCATTTAAGGTGACAAGAACTGAAATTCAGGATAAGTGACAAGAATTACACCCTACAGTTGGTGACTTTCTCCTTCTATTGACTGTAGCAGATGAGTAGCTTAATCTAAATCATCTGAAGTCGGGGAGATGGATCTCAACCTAAAGGGAATAAGAGAAAGAAGAAAAGTAAATAATGTTCATGGAGGATTCTGCACACACTGGGTCTACCTTTGTCTCTGCTGTAACCCTAAGAGTATCTCAGAGATCAATGGGGGTCAACATATCTGCAAGTTTTGTAGCTGAAGGAAAGGCCTTGAATGAATATCCCCAATTAAAGCAGAACTTTGAGGCAGCGCTGTCGGAAGATCCAGACTCGCTTTTGATCAGCTCCCCATCTTGCAGTCCACATTGCTTGTCTAAATAAGTATCTCAATCTATTGAGGTACTTCAAAGGCACCATTTCTTTTTATGCTGGTGCTAACACTCAGAGGCTCAGTAGAAAATTGCAGCTTGCATCATGCGTTTCCTCTGCTTATGCAGATATTGCCAGGTCAAATTACCAAAAAAACAACACATCTCTTGCTCCTTTTATGAGTCTAAGTTCGGGCTTTTTCCATTACCCAGATAAGTAATGATTAAAGGTCAGATTCACCTCCAGGATTCCTTTAACAAACACAATCTGCCCATGATGTAATCCAAGACACGCTGTTATTCATAGTAATGCATATTCAAAAAATTCTTGGTAAAAAAAAATGACACTTGCTGGTTCTCCATTTCTCACCACTTACCTGACCAATCCTGGCTGAAAGAGCGGCAGATGTAGTGGCATCTTTGACCATCCCTGTGCAGGCTCTGAGCAAGGGCTGGACCCAAGTGTCTAACATTCACAACATATGAGGATCAATCCACCCTACAAGTCTGTTTGCCTCAGTGCTGCTCTTGCTGGTCCAACAAATGAACTCCTTATGTTAGAGAAAGTGAGCAATAACAAGAGTGCTTAAAACAAAGGCCTTAATAACCTCGTAGAGGGGCCGTCCTTTCCCCTTCACCCCATAGGTGAGATAAAAAAAGTCAGTGCTGTAATCCCCTTCCTAGTAAGAAAAAGCTGATGAGATTGGCTTGGTAAAGAGACTAGCATGGAAAGAAAGGAAATTTGCTGTATACTGTAAAGATGGTAAGTATTAGAATACCTGGCTGAAAAAGCCAATAAAGCACAGTGAGTGTAAGAAAGGGAAATCACATCCACGGCAGCAACAGCTAATTAGGCTGCTTGACTGTAACGACCTGAAGGCATTGCTGCGCCATGGGGATGAGCAGTCCAGGCCTGCGTTGTGGCTCGTTGTGCGTGTGCTTGATAAAGACTGGCCAAGGCTAATACCAGTCCTTAGCCGCTGCTTTAACTAAGTTCCCTCACAGTGCTCTTTGGGAATGAAGTAAATGTTCAGCAATGAACCACCTCTCCACAGCAGGACCCATTGGCCCTCCACTCTCGCTCCCAGAGCAACATCTGTGAAAAGTCACTGAAAAGATAACATCATGGCACCAGGAGTATTTTAGATGGGGACCAGCTGTGATTAGGAGATGGATATCATCTGAAAATCCATAATTATTAGAATAACTAATGTTAATGTATTCCACTTGGGCTAGACCATCCATGCCGGAGATTATTGCAGTTTAAAAAAATAAAATGAGACGCCTGAAGTAGTTGTGTTTCTCCAGGAATATTTTTTTTAATGAGTGTTTCATTTATAAAGTCCAGATTTTAGTATCCTGCACAGCCACAAGACAACTAGGTCTACCTCAAACTGATCAAAATGGAATTTTTCCATTGGGTTCAGTGTTCAGTTGACTATCCAAACATCTGTTTTGTGGTTCATTCAACCTTATACGTCAATATGATGTTAATCTCCTTTATACACAAAAGCTGAAAGAGTGCCAATGATTTAACTTCCTAGGAAGATGGAAGATCCTTTCTCAAGCTGTAAATCCTTCTGGCCTATGCCCAAAGTGAAAAATGTAAATCACCAGAGTGGAAACATGGCAAACATGATTTTCTGTCTAAACAAGGGCTGTCTTAACTTTGGAAATTAATCAGACTCTTAGAAACACCTTCAATGACAGTGAAGACAAATCTCCCAGAAAATTACTTTGGAAATTAATCAGCCTCTTCCTGCACATTTTTTCCAGTAATTTTCCGGGAGATTCGTCTTTGTTGCCATTGTAGGTGTTTCTAAGTCAGGAAAAATCGCTTCTTCAAGAAGAGAGCCAGCAAAAGCATTTTTTAATGTATTGCAAGCTTTCTCTCTCTACACTAAATAATCCCATTCCTTCCTTCCCCTGAAATCAAACTGTTAGTCTGTGCAGAGGTGAGCCTAGTGAGGGGGTAGGGGCAAGGGGCAGGCACCGTTCCTGCTTAGGAAGCAACTACTTGCACCTGATATGAGTTACCCATTGTGGGACAAAAAGCCCTTTTTGTTAAAAAAGAGATTGAGACCCTAGAGAGAGCTATCCTATCTTAACATCTTTATTGCTCACCTTCAAGCTTAATAAACTTTCCTTTAGGAAGCTGCAGCCCCTTGCTTTTTACTACTTGTACGTATATATTTTATGGGCTCCTTACAGTAAACGATCAAATTTAACTGTCCATGTCCCACCTGGTTTCTTCGTTCCCTGCAATTTTCTCCAATAAAACAAGCTAGGAAAATCCCAGCTTCCCTTGACATCGACTTCTTTACCTCTTGAAATCTGAGAACTGTCATGAGCAAGTTTTGTCACTCATGACATAATGCGATGCCAAAGCGGAGTTGGAGATTTTTTGAGTACACACTGAGGGATGTAGGACTGGGGCAAAAGGAAGTTTGGAGGGACTTTGAAAATGCAGCAAGACTTTCACAGAGTTGCAGGGGAAAAATGGGGTACCTCAAGCAAGCAGAAATGAGGGAAGCATGGCAGCATCTGCAGGGCAGTGCAGGAGAGGAATGGAGGAAGGGACCAGCTGGATTGCTGCAGAGAGGGGAGGGATGTGGGCGGTAGGGCGAGTTGGGAGTGCAGGGAAGATGTGGATGAGGAGGAAGAGAATGTGGGGAGCACATGATGCCATAAAGCAGCAGTTTCTGCAGAAGGGCTCACAAGTCCGGAAGGGCAAACAGAAGTAGATGAGTGACACGGGAAGTGGGATTGTAAGTAAAAAAGTTTGGAAACTGCTGCCAAATAGTTATTGAAGTTTAGCAACAGGAAAGCAGCTCCTGCTCTGATTCAGTCTGGAAACCTTGTCACATCCTCCACAAATTCCAGCAGCAAATGCTTCAGGGGAAGGTATAAGAGCTGTAAGTGGGTGCAGAGGTAAATGCAGCTGTGCTGAGGTTGGGAGGAACAGCCCAGCTACATTGCCCTGATACTACAGGTGGTCAGAAATGTGCTACATGTGGCAGAACGGATTTGGGGGCTCAGAAAGCTTCCTTAGGTCCCGCATAAGAAATGCTCCTTGGCAGGGTAAGTCACTTTAGCTCCTCACAAGACACCCTGACACTGTATTGTTAGAGACTGGCATGAGTTTCAGAGAACAAGATTTAGCATCTTTCTCCGACACTGTTTTCAGTACACATGCTATCTGGAAATGTACTCTATGCACATCCATGCCCCATGTGGCTTTTTGAATCTTACATCTCAGCTAAAAAGAGTTCCCATGGCAATGAATGGTCTAATGATAAGTCTGTGGAAGAAAAGGCTTCCTTTTATCCATCTCAGATTTCTTGCTTGTTATATGTCAGTGACCTATTATTAGAAGGGAGATAGACCTACCCACATCTTCTACCTAACACAAACAATCCAGATGTCCATTGTACTTTCACAGCCATCAAGTTGCAGAGTAAATAGAAAAGGATAAGATTTACACAGGCGTAATCACAGCAGGATTTTGCAACAACAAGAAGATCAGATGAATGCAGCTTTTTCTTAGCAACTAATAGAACCACCCAAAACACAAGACTGGGTATTAATGAGATTAACTCCTACACAAGAATTGGCTAGAACAGAAAAATATTAGGATAGAGATGGTCCACAAGATCTTGCGATGTGTCATGAGCAGTATTGTTAATGCAGAGAGAAAGCAACTAGCAGAGTCATTTGCTTCTACATAAGAATATGGAAGTGAAAGTGATCTGTACAAGTGTGACCATGATATGACATATCCTATAACTCCTAGAAAAAGAAAGAAGAGAAAATACCAGAATAAAGACAATGGACTTAATAAAGCAGTCCTCAAAATACTCAGACATCTAGCAGGCAAGATCAATAAAGAAAACAAATGTAAGGGAGAAAGGATTGGGGGGAGGTGGAAAGTCCCTGAATGTCAAAAGTACGACCTATCCTAATGAGGAGGCTGTCTAGAATTGAGTGTCAGAGGCAAACTTGGATAAATCATGAGCCTAGAAAAGGTCAACATAGTTCTCATCATTATAAAAGAAAAGGGGAATTACAAGGCAACCAGCTTTTCATCAATTAATAGAAAAATGCTGGAACAAGACATCACAGAATTTGGGGCACCTGGAAGACAAAAAACAGATGAATGACACCTAGCAAGGATCTGTCATGTCAAACTAATATAATTTACTCTTTGTGGCAGGGCAACAGGTCTTGTTGGTTAGAGGGAGGAAGTTAATGGCACATACCTTTAGTTTATTAAGGCTTTCAACATGCCTTGCATGACATTCCCATAAATAAGCATGGAAAAAAAAGTAGTAGATAAATGTTAGGAAGTACCATAACTGGTTAAAACCTTGTACTCAGAGAGCAGCACTCAACAACTCATTCTCAAATTTGCAAAAAGTAACTGTTGAGGTTCAGCGGTGTCTGTACTGTGTCCAGCACTATTCAAGATTTTCAACAGTTACAGGAGAGAGAGGACATATGCTTTTTAATTACATGAATGACTAAAGTGGGAGAAGCTGCAGTGATGACAGAGGACAAGATGGGAAGGTAGAACAATCTTGACAAATTGAAGAAATGGCTTGGAAGAAATAGGGTGCAACTGAAAAAAAAGATAAATTAAAAGTTTTTATAATTAAATAGGAATAGCAAACTCTGGAAATATAGGAGGGGAATGACTGATCAATGTAGGGTAATGCAGCTTTGGGGTATAGTAGTCTGCAAATTCACTACTAGTCAAGAACTTGGACACAAAAGGACACAAAATAGGCAACAGCTGTGTTATGGTGGATAAAAATGACCAGTCCATGAAATAAGATGTAATTCTTTTGCTATTTGTGGTGCTGGTAAGGCTGTATCTCATTTAGGTCACAGCAATTCAAGAAGGATTTGTCCTCGAGGGGTTGGTAGTGAAAATGGTCAGAGGAATTTGGCTTAGTATGGAGAAGACTCCCATGAGAGATGATGAGGCCTTATATATCTCATGATGAGTCCTTAGACACACATAAGTCACTAAACATAAAAAGAACTCTTTAAATATTGAAAAGATAAGTCATAGGAAAGAAATAAACTCTTCTCAGTGTCTGCTGGGGGTTGGATAAAGGGTAATGTCAAGCATCACAGCAAAGAAGACAGGCTACTCATCAGGAAAATTTCTGTAATAGCAAAGACTGTGCAGCACTGGAGCAGACTGGCAAAGGGGGGTAGTGAAGTCTCCATTACTGGAGCTTCTAAGAAAGGATTGGGCAAGCATCTGCCAAGAATGTCACATGTTTAATTAATCTTTCTTTACTTTCTCCTTTGAATTACCCATAATTTTGTTACCTTACAACCCACCCTGGTTTCCAAATTATTGATAAACATAGTGAATAACAGAGGCACCAGGACAGGATCTTCTGCATTTCACCATTCTGCCGTAATGAAATTAAACCTTTAGTCCTACCCTCCACTTTCTGCCTCCTGCACGATGTTTGGTTCATGATAGTCCTCTGACTCTTACTTTTTCACTGTTTAGCTGCTGGAGTGATACCTGACTAGATCCCTGTAGAAATCCAAACAACTTATTCTGCTTCCAGATGTTTTATTGCTCTAGTTTCAACTACAGTTTTGACCAGTTCTGAGGTATGAATGCAGCAATTAGTGATCATCACCAGATTTGTCCTTGTGTATGTGTAAATATTGGATAATGTTGCACCTTGAAGTCCTCGGGCACACAAAAAGCTTGCTTTCTTTCAGCCCATCAGCCTCCATGAGGAGTGGAGTGCCTTCCCAGTCTTGGATATACTATCTGAATGTAGCAACATACAACATTTTTGGTTTGCTCCAACATCTCAGTTGTGGTATTTCCTCAGCAGCTTCTTATCCTTAGGAACAGGACCCACACCATCAATGGTAAAGACCCACACCGAAAGATACCTTTACTTCCAAAAAATACCCTTGTCTTCCTTTAGTTGCTTCCTTTGGTCCCTGGTGCTCTCACAGCCCCATGGATTCTTTCTTATGACTATCACTTCTGATAGACTTAAGAAAACACCTTTTTATGTTTACTATTTTTTTAGCTATATTACTTTCAAGCCCATATTGATCCTTCTGATTTCCTGCTAGTTTATCACCTACCATAATTTATAATCCTGTTTATTGTCCTCAGTAGGGTCAGATTTCCAAATGCTGAAGGACTGGCTCAAATTACCTCTTAAATCTTGCCACTTGGCATTCCTCTGCCTTGTCTTGTTCCCTTTTATTCAACCAAAGGCATATCTTCTGGCATTATATAACTGTTTTGAGCAGGCAACTTTCTAGCGATTTTATTTTAATTTTAATTTTAAAGCCTTTTAAACTAATCTGTTAATCTTATTTTTTTAATGCTTACCAGAACCATGTCACTTTCCAGTGTTTTATTTTCCCTTTGTGAGTATAATTATATGGTTGCCTCTAATTATTTAATATTCAACTACTGTCATTTTCTTTGAATTAATTCCTGTGTGTTAATTAAGAGTGAATCGGGAATAGCTTTCCCTCTGATGTGCAAGCTCTTGGCCTAGTTACTCTGAGATCCAACACTTACATCCACAAAAATATCTCTCTAGGGTTGCTGCAAGCTGTCCAAGCTGTGGGTAGGCTGATGAACTCCCCTACCATCGCCTCTTCCCTGCTGCTGGGCTCATTTCTCTCTACACTCACTTTCCTTCCTTTGATCTGGAGATGCACAATTTCACCATGAGATTCCCATCCATCTGGCAATGCCATTTTTCTTTGCATTCATGATGACATTATAAGCTGCTTCTTTCTCTCTGAAGGCTGTGCATATCTGTGTTTTACTCACGTTGGCAGTCTGTCAGTGACATCTATTGAGTTGTGTCTGCATCTCTCACAACTACAAATTTCTCTCTTGGCAAGGAGACCTGTAGACCTTGGGCAGCAAGATCACACTGGCCACAATGTGCTGCTGGGCAGGAGGAAACCCCTGCTTCCCCTGTAAGCTCTGGAAAAGCTTCCATTTCCCACATCTGTCTTGCAGAGACGAGGAGATCCTGCACCCCAGGAGGAACAAGGACCTCCGTGGCAGATTCCAGACCTAGCGTAAGGGTGAGGAAGGACAACAGCTCGATTCATGGTGCTTCACTTGGCCAACGAAGAGTCCTTCAGGGAAACAGTCCACTGCTGTCAGTGGTGCTGGGGCTGCCAAGGCTGGTGTGCCTCTATTTCAGTTCCAAGCAGATGGTGTGTCTCATTAAAGGGAGAATACAGGCGACTCTTAACACACTTCTTTTGAAGAGTTTTCACTTGGGGACTTAATCTCATTAAGTGGATCCACAGCAGCCTGGGCAGTGACAAACATCCATTCAAGAGGCTGCCGTCAGGAGGCAATGCCTTCTCCCCACTCAGCGGCCACCCGCGTGGCCTTGCCACTGCGCATTGTCCGTCACGCGCCGTCAGCGACACACGTCCATTTGTCTTTGGCAGGAACATGCTGCACAACGTTTGGCACTAATCAGGAGGATGCGCTGCATGCATGGACACATAAACCCTCCCAGTGTCAGGTTACGCGTTACACAGCTGTTTAAATTGTTGGGAGGCTTTCCCTCGTGGTTCTTTTATATGGTTTATATGGTGTGAAGGGAGCATTACTCTTGAAGGGACTTAAGGATCTTGGCCCGGTTTTTCTGTGGTCTTTAAAGATCCCGTGACGCTTTTCGCAAGAGCTGGAGAATTAATCTTGTTGCACTGCTTATATTTCGACAGGGAGAATTATATGTTGCTTTTCTACCCTTTCACTTTCTGTGCTCTGCTTTGTAGATTCAGGAATTATTAATATCTTTTATAGCATTTTAAACGTCCACTGCGTGTGGCACTGTGAATGGAAACCTGAGGGGTTAAACTCAAAGGAAAATTAGATCCTGAACAGTTTATGTGCTGGGAGATGATCATGGTAACAGGCAAGAGGCAGCGCTGGCAGCTAACATATGGGCATCGTGAATATTGAATGAGAAAGTACATGAAATTGAAGTGCTGTTAAGTACATAAGATATTTTTAAATTCTGATATGATTTTCAAAATACTTTTTTATTTTTAAAAATGAACATTTTCTTCAAAAGCTTCTTTCTTCAACATTACGATGGAGTTCAGAAGGTAAGAGACTTCATATCTGACACAAATACAGAATAGCGTGACTAGGTGTCATAAACCAAATCAGTTTATGTCAACGTAAAAGAAAGCAAAATCTGTCCCACAGTAGCACCGACGCAGCAAAGTGTCAGCTGGTCGGTTGTCTCACTCTTGGTTTCTTTCTCAACACGAGAAACAATTGAATGCCAAATTCATGGAAATAATTTGGTTTTGTGTAGCAGGTACAAAATATCCATTAAATAAAAGGTGATGAAATGAGGGGAAATTAAATGGAAAGAGTTCTTCAAAAATGCACGAAGAAAAACATACAATGAGAAAGAAATAGCTTCAAAGACAGGATCTTAAACCCCTAAATTAATTTCTAATAGCAGTCATAGAACATGCCTGAAGGTTTTCTACAGTAAATAACAACTGTAATTCAGTTACTGAGGTCATAAAGACTATCAACACCACAGACTGCATCTGTCCTTAAAATGGGCTTTCTAGCAGAAGTGGTGGTGCCTTCCAGACCAGACTCCAGTTGCTGTCTATGCCAGCCTTAACAACTACATTGTGCCCCACACAGCATGCCCCAGAGGACGTCTTCCTTCAGGTATTCCCAAATTCCCAGCCAGCCAGCCATGCGCCCCGCATCTCTCCTGCCCAGCAGCCCCCCAGCACAGGCTGCATCCCCAGCTGGGCTCTGCTCAGCCCCACTGCTCCCTCCCTGCTGCCTCCTTCATGGCTGAGTTTGGGGAGCGGCTTGTGGCACCTCCCTTTACTACAGCAGACAAAGCAGGAGAGCATGGGAGACGCATTTGGGCAGCGGCCTGTGTGCAAAGCCACGGCACGCAGGGACCCAGCTACACCGAGCAGTGCTGCCAGCATAAAGTGCTCTTCTAAAACCACCGGCAAAGAGCCTTAAATTCAAACAGCATGTTCCCTCTGCTTCAGGAGAAACCATGGTAGGAGCGGGGAGGTGGAATGCCAGAAATGTTATTGCTTCATGTCTAATAAGCAATAAATGGATTTTATTATTTGCCTTAAATCATAACCCCCTATGCTAGCTTTCAGAGCTGCTGCAATCCAAGATAGCCAGTATATTAGATAATATTGTGTCATGGGGAAATATATGGCTTCCTGAAGTTCAAACTGTCAAATCACACCCAATCACTATTGTTCGAAAATTGTGTGAATGTTATAACTGTAACAGATGACACGGGGAAGCTATGCTGAAGTGCTGTAGTCAAATACCATCAAGTATCAGTAATCACATAGTGGCCATTCTGATTTAACAGAAGCTTGAATTAGGTTTGGAGCTGTATATCTTGATTTCTCTTTGATTTAACATGGGCCATGACATATGTCATTAGCTGCTTCTCTTCCAGCCTGTGCAGAGGAAACCTTCAATCTAGTCAGTGGGTTAAAAATCTAATATGATGCTGCCACAGGAAAAACTGTAGCTTTTAAGTGTAGAAGCCTATACTTGGGGATGGGTTTCAGGCTAAAGGCTGTTATTTGTTTGTAGTCCAGACACATAAGACAAAGAATTAATTCTAATACTTCTTCTACAGATCAGGGATGACACGCAGAGGCCATGTGGTTTGCTGGGGCTGACACGGGCGACAGGGAAGGGAGATGTTCATGCAGCTTCGGGACCATATTTTCCTGCGGGAACCAGGCAAAATCTTGAGAATCAACTTGTGCTTTGCAATCCCAGCTTCCTGATGTGCGCATCTGACATGTGACGAGAGGTACGTAACTGCTGGCACCCAATGGAGGGGAGGCGGGTTTGCAGCAGACTTGTCAAATACTAGGGCACTTCCACTCGGAGTGAAACAGAGAATATATCAGTTCCCAAGGACTCAAGAGGAAATGAGGGATTATTCCAGCATTTAGGAAACTTCTTTACTTCATTGGAAAGATTTCACAACTATAAACCTGACACCTTCCTTCATGTCTTGCAAAGCTCGTAAGCCTCTCCTGCAGACACATGGGCCAACTCGTACTTCTGCACAAACCCAGCGTGCCAGGGTGAGGGGGCTGCTCTGGCCTCCACGTCAGCAGCCCCAGAGCCTGCGGGGGTGGTGATGAGCAAGGCACCCAAAAAATTAATGTTCTGGTGCTGCCTGACATACCCAGCGACAGTGGCCATGTAACAGTGTCCTGGCTAAAATCAGCACTGAGGTTTTCCATGCGACGTGCTCTTTGCTCTTTTCTCTGCCAAACAAGGCAATTTAAAGCAATCAGATCACTCCCTTTTAGAGCCAGGCATTGCCTCCCATCACTTCTTCCACCCTGTACAGCAGTACTATTGCCGCCCATCACAAAAACCAAGTCCCATCCCCAGGTGTAAGCATTGATGGGACCATTCACTTGGCAGGGCCAGCAATCCAAGACAGGTCTGGTTCTGGGCTAAACCTGCTGGACACCTACCTTGCCACAATTAAAAAAAAAAAAACCCAACCATATCACTTTGGATACTTCTAAGCAGAATTTTCTTTAGCTTTATTCTAACAATTAAAACATTAATGGGTCCTCCAGTGTTTCTTGCAGGAGTTAGAAGACAGCTTTTGAAGCAGACTCAGACTGTGCATTCAATCTTTCCAATCTTTGTATCATTCAGTTTTGATAAATGCATTTTCAGGTAAATGCTAGATACTATTAATTTTAATTTTCTCACAAATGCTGCAGACAGACACAGCTGAGTGTTTGTAACCTTTCTGTTGTACACAAACCGTTGATTATTAAAACTTATTATCATAGGTTTTGAAAAGCACAGTTAATTTCCCCATCTCCTCAAAACTGAGACATTTATCCACAGCTGTTTTTAACAAAACCTGAGTTGTGCACTTCACTGCATTCGAAAAATGTCTGCTCAAAATGCATATAAATGAAATACAACTGTGAAGAGAAAATGGGCACTCACATGTCCTTTTCTCCTACATACATTCACAGAATCACAGAACATTCAAACATATACACACAGAATTAGGCAACCAAGGAGCCAAATTTCTGTTAAATTGTTTCATTTGCATTTTCTCCATTCCTTTGTGAATGCTGATAGAAATTCCATAAACTTTTTGTACAAGAAAAATTAAGATCAAAATGATGGTACCCCCCCAACATACTCATACTCTGAATGCTAATAATATTAGGTATTATTTTGCATACCCTGTGCTTTGTAATCAAAGAAGATAGCCAGGCTTTGTAATTTTGTGTCCTGAAAGCATTTGGCTATCTGCTGCCAGTTGTAGCAGCATTAATCCAAAATAATTCTATTACGTGCAGTTGTTTCACATTTGGCCATAACGTGGCCATTCATTTTACCATCAAGGAAGCTTACTCCTGCTAGAATTTAATTGATATTTGCAGACCGTTTATTTCCCAAGGCTGTACATCAGCGCAAAGAAGTAAAATAATGAACTCTGCACCACAGAGGACTAGGAAGAGCACACATAATCAAATAACGAAAATGTGCCCAAACAACTAATGGCAGAAATATTTGTCTATCCTGAGGTTTCTCTATACAATGGAAATGAAGGATCTCCATGAGATTTTACACGGGAAAAGACTCTTCCAGACTCTTGGAAAACTGCCTGGCAGAGCTCATTGCAGCCTCAGCAGAGGGGCAGTCGTGCTGGGGGGACAGACCTGGCCTGCGAGCCCCGGATGAGGAGGTTTGTGAGGATGAGGAGACGCCAGAAGAGTTACCTGTCTGCTCTGCAGGACAGTGCGTGTTGTGGGACATATGTACGGTTTCTAGCCTTATAAAGTGACTTCGCATAGCTTTTTTTTTTTTCTTTTTTCCTACAAACCTCTCCTTTTCTTCATGCAGAGAATCACATGTTCACACTTGTTTCAGTCCATCGGATTTTGCATTTCTATTTGCCTTTGGCTGCTCCAGCAGTCTGCATGTGGGACTAAGAACTGGCGGTACATTAGGCTTGCTTTCACTAATTCATCATGAGGTCCCCCAGGTAGTGGTTTGCCTTTCTGCCTCAGGTTACCTGTCCCTGCATGACCAAAACACCCCCTCGGGCCACCCCTTCCTTGCCTTGCAGGTCTGGAAAGAGTTCTGCAGTTCAGATGGTCAGAGGGCTTAATGATGAAAAGCCATTAGTGCTCCTCAGCCCTCTTTCAGGTTTGTCTGACCTGGTAACCTGAAAGGAGCAGTAAGTTATGGTGGTTTTTACTACTTTTGCTAATGCGTGAGGGGCCTCCTGGGTTATTTTTTTGCTAAGTTTGTCTTAAAAGCCCATGTTGGAGTTATATAGAGCCTGCCTCACATGACAGGTGGTGGGGCAACAGGAATGGGCAATGTCCATCCTGCCCAGCGCCCTTCTTCCACCTCCCCTTGCAATTATTCGCCCTCTCTGTCCCCTCCTTCACAGGCTGCTGCCAGGAGGTATTATCACATGTTGTTCTTACAACAAAAAAATTAAGAACCTTTCTTTTCATTTACCTTGTACCTTTTGATCAGGTTCAAAATCTCTTATTGCGTTTCACAGAATCTTTTCTAACAGCATTAGATACAGTCGTGCAGTACCAGCACCATAAATACATTATGATTTAAGGTCAATTTTTTAGAACACCTGTCTTAGCGATTTGTCATAGCTCAGGGTGAGCTCCCCTTCCTGACCCACACCAGCTTCGGTCCATCAATATTACGGCCTTACAGCTTTATCTCTGCGGGCTGCAGTGTTTCCACTTCCAGGTTGCATCAGACCTTTCAGTTTAGCTTCGAAACTACTGCTGAGCTTAAGGGCCATTTTCAAAAATCACTTGAGCACCTGGGAACCTGACAACTTACCTCTACTCATGCTCTTGCTATTTTTATGTCTGTGTGCTCTTGATGGATTTTCAGCTTCTGCACCCACCTCTTAAGACAGGAGGAAGACCCGAGCTCAAGATTCAGAGTTGCATCTCAGAAGCAGAGATTTTCAATAACCCATCTTACTCTGGTAATTGCAGCAAAAACCCCTGAAGACTGGGTATAGTAATATAGATATGAAAGTGCTAAAATGGACTGTTTTGCTGTTGGACCAGCTAAACCAAGGTTTCTTGACTGAACTCTGCCCCTACAAAAGCTTTTACTGACATAAACATTTACGAAGAAAGAAAAATCAAAACCATAGGAGATACAGTTATTATCAGGAAAACCTGCACTTCTTCGGAATTTCAGGCATGTAACCTCTTTTGAAACAAATTAAAATTAAAGGCATTCAGATGCGCACCACTTACAGCTTTTAAAGCCTATTGGAGGCTTGCACTTCTTTAAAGAGCTAGTTCTAGGATTATTGTTGGTCTCTTCTTGCTTTCATTTAAAGCCCACGGGTCTGAAGTGGTGCTGAGGATTTTGCTGCAGCTTCTCTATTGGATGGTGAAATTCTGCATGCCACTTTTGGCATTGGCTGCCCAATATCTGGCTCTCTTGAAACTGAAACATTGTTAGGGTTACTGTCATCAGTGCTACTTAGTTCATTGGACTGCCAAAACCTAAACAATGCTCACAGTCAGTATGAATTAAAAAGAGGAAATCTTCAGGAACAGATGCAATTTCAACATTGTTCATTTTTTGCTGAATTACCAGCGCTGAGAGCATACCAGGGGACAGGTTCGGTGCCTTTCCCAGTCCCACAGGGAGGGCATGTGCCCAGGAGGAAAAGGGACAAAGCATGTCACCACATCCACCTCCCTACACCCAGGCTCTCCAGCTGGCCCACGGTGCGTGAACCTTGCAGGGTGGCTGCCCAGGGACACCCCAGGTGCCATGTGGCTCTGCTTGGGGTGAACCCTCTGCACAGAGTGATGCCCCATGCCATGTGTGGGACACAGCTCCATGCTGGGACAATCACCTCAAACACCTTCTACTATTTGCAGGAACCCCTCTGCTATCCAGCTGGGGCTGCTGTCTCCTCACCACTCCATAGGGCAGGGTTGAGGGTGGATTTTTGAAAGTGTTTATGGCAGTTCCCATACTCCTCCAAACAAGTCCTGTGCAGGCAAGACCCCATATTTTGGGGGAGACCAGTACAAGAAATAGCACCTCACCGTTCTTTGCTCCTCTTACTAACACAGCAGTCCTGGTTTAGGGCTGCAGCTGGGCTGGGAGGCCATTAAACACTTCTCATCATATTGTACGAGATGGAGATAGACTGTAAAGATGATGTCTGAATGAGTACACATGGCAAATTTATAGCATCAAACGCTTCTCTTAGTGTTTCTGGCATGCAGACTTGCTGCGGAGGGTAGTCACAGCTGCAACACGCTCCCTGGAAAACCACACGTGCAACCCTAAGACGTGCACACCCTCACTGACTAATGGGCAGAGCTTATAAATTACGTTGTGTATAGGAGTGGAAGGAGCTTTAGCTATTGAGAAATGGGTGGTGGATGCCTGAGCATCCCCATGGGCGCAGGTGGGGTTGGAGCTCTTGAAGCCCCGAAAAGATATAGGGCTCAGGCTTCTGAAGAGGGATGGGGGTGCTCCCGCTACCTGTCATGGCCAACAGCCTGGCTGGGGACTGGGCAGGACAAAGGCAGGATGGTACGCAGGGCTTGAGAAAAGCTCAGTGTTGGAAAACCACACCTCGTCTCTGCTGGGAAAGAGGCAGCAAGGCTGTTTTGTGGCCAGGGGCAGGCTGCTGCTTCAGGCTGCAGCCTGCTTTGCCTCGCTAGCACTAGCTTTAAATAGAGGAACTTGCCTGGTGAAAGCACCAGTTTTTACTGACTTCCTAAAGGGAAAAAAAGTTTATTGCAATTTTGCATAACTGATGGTGTTATCTGACAGGATAATTGTTGAGTGTAATAGCAAACATTCCTGTTCTCCACACAGCCAGCAGGTTTTGGGAATGAATAGAGGATTCTTGTTTGAGCAGTTACCCCTGATGCGTTCCAGCTCCTTCCCCGAGACATGGCTCACTGCACGCCACACCAGCTTGGGACTCCTGTGTCTCTCAAATGCAGCGTGCATTTCAAGACTCTCCCAAAAATCAGCAAACCCACAAGGCAGTGGTTGTGATCCCCACCCTCTCCTGTGTTTATTTTTAATCAATATGGACTATTTATTTCCTTACGGCGAAGACCACTGTATAGAAAAGTCTAGAAACCACCCCACAAGTGAGCTACAAGAGAGTCAACATGCGCTTTTTTTCCAAACGCTCAGGTGGCCCTTTGAGCCTTCTCTTGGCCCCTGCTACCTCCATAGGCACAACCAAGGAGTGGTACTTTGCTAACGCCATGCCGAGACCCAAACCAGCCCAGGCTGGGCTGAAGCAGAGTCAGGAGAGAAGGTAAATAAAAAGGCAGCGAGGAACAAGAGAACAGACCTATGCACTAGCAGCCCCGGTGTGTATTAGGTTGCCCGCCTGCTCCAGTCTGAGTGTGTCAGATGAGCAGGTGCAGACAGACTCCCGCTCCTCTGCCGGTGTGCCACGGGTGCGAGCCAGCTCGGGATCAATCCTGTGTTAGCGCAGCACTGGTCGCAAGATATTAAGCTGGCGGGAGCACAGCAACGCTCTTTTATGGTAGCAGGGCTTTGGGATGAGGACTCATTTGCATCTGTTTACTCCCAACTGCAAA
>NW_010100488.1:24002-30012 GCF_000699245.1 Pterocles gutturalis | reverse complement strand
CCGGGGAGCCGCCTCCTGAAATGGTGGCGGGAGAGCTGGTGCCTGTAGAGGCCTCGCGTGCGCGGGACCGAGCCGTGTGTGAGCCTTTGCAGTACATAGAGCGGCTTCACGCTTAGTCTCTGCCCCCTCTGCGTTTTATCTAGGCAAAGCCCGTGTGAAACCTGCGGGGGCACTGACAGATGAGTGCCCGGTGCTCTGCAGGACGGCGGAGCGGGGGGCAGCCGCGCCATCCGGTGACCTCCTGGGTGCAGCCGGTGCTGCCTGGTGCGCGTCGGGGTGCTGGAGAGCCCCTGCGCACGCTGCATCGAAACAGCATCACAGAGCAGGGGCCACATGTGCCTGCTCACCCCAGGGACAGCCCCCAGCGCCAGCCAGCGTTTTGCTGGTGCATCACCTGACGCTTTCTACTCTAAGCCGTAAGCACGACGTTCTGAGTTACCGAAAATGTCTTTAATTGCAGGAAGAAGATTCAGAACGTCTCAGTGCAGCGTTCGCTTCAATTGTGAACTTGCTGAATCAAGCCACAAAGGAATGCGAGGTGAGACCCGTGCAAAGGGGAATGGCTATGGTGTGCCTGTCAGACACCTGTTTGCACTACTTTTGCTAAAACTTCAAAAATTAGACTTCCGTTTTGCTCAAGGCATGGCAAGAGCTTAGCCTGTGATGCTGGTCTAGATTAAGAAATCGGGGGCATTCGCCATCAGGTGTCAGATTATATGGGTGGTTTCACCACTGTTATCCTGACCCACAGGTGCCCCTGGGGCTGATAAACAGCAATATCAGCATTGTCCGTAGAGAGCACCAGTAGACCCGTACAGATTTTACCAGATGGTTTCTGTATGGTTACAGAGACATCAGATAATGTCAGAAGTTACACTGTGGCAGCCACTGTCATGTGTCACTCCTACGGAGTTGGTTCCAGTGTTTCCAGGTACCTCTGCTTTACAACAGAGTAACCCTTTGTTTTCATCATGCTGACATGAACTGTTTGTGCTGGCTGATAGAGTCAGGGTGTTCGGGGTGGCTTAAGGACGGGAGAGTTTGAGTCTCGAGCAAAGAGATGGATTTCTGCCACACGTTTACTTTGAATTCAAGAGTTAACCTCCCCCGTTACATCTGTAATGCCTGAATCTCACAGCTCTTCTATCGTTTAAGCAAACTTGATTTGATATGTTGCTACTGGATTATGGGCATGGTTCTTCTGAGCAGTGCCGTATCTTTATTTGTGATTGGTACAAATCCCTGCAAATACAGCCTTGCAGCCTGGCTGCTGCATTAAAGTCTCTGAAAACTCCAGCACAGTTTACATCATCTGTGCCATTTGGGGTCTGTTATCATCATGCAGCAGGGAGCTGGTTGTCTGAAGCGTTAATAACAGAGGCCAAGTCTTCAGTTAAATTAGAGAAAACAATACTTCAACACACACCAGATGATTAGCTCTTGAGCAACTCCTTTATCATTTCAAAGCACTACATAAACAGTAACCAGTTAATCCCAAAACAGCTCCGGCAGAATAGAGTTGTACGCAAGATGAAACACAAATATAACAATGTATAGGGACTCATCCTATGTCCTGTTAGGAGGCTGTAATAGAGTGGGAACAAGCAGTGGATAAACATCCACAGCCATGCATTGGCCAAGATAGTACTGCTTCAGTCATCTTCTGCAGAGAAGTCATCAAAGGGGAGGGAGGAGGGAGGAAAGAATTCTCAGCCCCACGAGTTCATGGATAAAATTTACAAAGTGTAAATAAAAATTTATAGCTGAACATAACTATTTAGGCACTTAAATGCCACCGAGTGCAAATGATTAAAATAAAGTGATTTGAGTTATTTAATTTAGAGACCAAAGCTTACCCACATTTCTTACCAGAAGTTGGATTTAATTTTTTTGCTTTGTGACATCATATAAAAGAATCCGGCTTGCCTCCTATGATACAGAGATGCTCTGAGTATTTAATGGATTTTGGGACACAGATCCACAGTAAACCACAATACAAGCAACCAGATCTGGTGATGTGTGCATAACTTCAAGGAATAAAGCACAGCACTAGATTTGGAAATAAGAATTGCTATGGGCCTTATTTTTGCTATATTTAGTCTTGACAGTCAGACACAAGGAAAATATAAGTGACATATAATAGATATTTTGGAACTTTTTGGTCCTGTGATCAAAAAAGGGAACTCTGGGAGGAGTTCCCTGGTGACAGCAGATGGCAGTAGAACTGTACTCATATTTAATTTGCAGTGGAGAAAGAGTCAAGTACCTTTATTATGGAGCCAGAAAAGGGCTGCTGTGGACTTGAATACAAGTCAAAACACCTGTGCTACCAGTACCAGCCTTGAAGACACTTCAGCTTCTTCACCAACTCATTTTTCAGTATTAACAGGTTCTGCTTTTAGAGCAGTGCTTCTGCACATTCCCTGCAGAACCAGCCTTCACTGGCTAGGTTGCAAAGCACCTAGCTTGCATATACATCCTATTAAGGACACAAACTATGCCTTCTTCCACCAGAGCTTTTCTTGAAGGGCCTCATCAGGCAAAAGTTTCCAGAGCATTCCTTTTGATATTTTCATAAATTCTGTTCTGAGGTGTTAAGAGAGTCCCTATGCATGGGACACAGGCATCTAAAATCAGGGCTGAGAGTCTTGTACCAGAAGGCAGATATCCTGTGGACATCCAGGCATTGTTTTCATCCTCACATGAGAACAAACCAGCTGATTAATACAGAGGGTCAGTAGCTCCGCAGTTCCACTTTTAATTGTAAATCTGGAGTAGTTGTGAGCATGGCTTTGATGCTTCTCCACATAATACTCTCTGTTTCTATTGTTGTCCAGAAGTACTATAGCATCATGGCAGCCTGTAGATGCAAAGAACATGAAATCAACCACATCTGCAGATACCATGGCAGGCAAGCAGCGGAAAGAGAGGTGGAGTCCTCTGAAGATGAGGTAAGTAGGTGGTTTTGGTTTTGATTGAAGGTTCCTCCTTTCCTCCCATGGGACCACCGTTATCTATCTGGTGTCTGTGACGTGCATGTGGTTTGACATCACGGGCATACGAACACCTGGACTGACCTGAGCCTTCTGTTGGCAGGGGGAGGCAGAGTAACTTCTGGTGGCACCAATCAGTGTCATACCAGTCCTTTTGTGGGTGGGAAAATTTCATAGACATAAAACATCCCCTGTCTCAGGGGCTGAATTTGCTTTTTGTGTTGTATCATTAGAAAACAGTATCTTCTTTCCAGGGGACTGAAGCCTCTGTAGCACCCAGACAAGCTCAAACTTGCCCACAACATGTAAGTTTATAGAATACTTTGTTTTTAAATTGAGGTGTAGCATTTCCTTATAATTTTGCATCAAGCTAGTTAAAATTTGTGATCAGGTGTGGAGACTTTGTGATGGCACGGACGATTAACCAGTGGTGCATTCACACTCCTGATGTATGCATGGGGGGCAGTAGAATGGGCATACAGAGACCTGCACAATTGTAAACCTGATTGTGGCATTCTGGCATATAACCAGTTAAGAGTCTACTTTATATTTTGGACTGGTACAGAAAGTCAAACACTGTGACTAATCTTCAGTCTCTTGTGATTTGTATCAGCAACAATAACCCAGCAGTTCTGCAGTCTCACCTCATTTGTGCTCCTGACACATTCCCTGTGCTGAGGACAGGCATGCAGCAAGGCACGCAGCAGTTCTTAGCCAGTTATGCTGTGCCCTCATACACTCTCCCTGAAGACTCCTCTTCCTCATGGAGAAAATTTTTTTTTATTTTTCAAAGCCCAACACCTTACCAAATCAATTTTGGGAATGTCTAAGTCACAAAAGATGACAAACATAGAATTTGTACCACAGTGCAAATTAGTGGGAGCACCTTGTTGTACAGATGTTTTCCAGGTTTATGTCCAAAACGACTTAGGTTGGCAACTTTCAGTTTTGTGAGGGAGAAATTACAGCATGTTGATTATTTCCATTGATTGAAACATTAAATACTTTGAGTATGGCGCTTGCTAATTTTTGTATCAACAGAAACATTTTACAGTTTTGTCCACGCTGCTTGTATATTTTGAAAAATCTTGGTATGTTTATATAGCAGCTGAAATGTAATTTTTTTACCCAAATCCAAAATTTTTCTTTTTGTGGGAAATCTAAGATGACTAAACAGTAATGAAACTTTTTTTTTTCCTCCCTAAAGACCAGACAAGCTTCGCAAGACATCTACATTGAAGTTTCTCCTGGCACCTATTCTGTCACAGCAACCTCAGAGGACATGGTGCAACAAACCCACGTGGTGGATGTCAGCGCAGGACAATCTGTTGATTTAACTTTTGTACTATGATGTCTGCTGTTTCTTGGCAACCACAGGAATAAAACACAAGGCTGTTTTAATGCATGTAATGAACTATGTGTATCAGTTTCTTGTTAGCACTTTAATAGTATCGTCCTCTTTGGGACTCAATTTTTTATGGCCTGTATATTTGTTTTCTACTTAAAGCAATTATACGTAGCCCACTTTGTACACTGGTTTTTATAAATAATTGTACATTGTGTGCCTTAAATCCAATTATGTGACTGCCTGATTCCAGGTTCTTATGCTTTAAACAATTAAAGATACAATCAATGGAATAAAATACATAATAATTTAGTCTTTGTGGTGACAGCTTCTTTTATATTACCCTCAGACAGAACATCCATGTCACATTCTTGACCACAGAGAGCACGATCCATATGGTATGCATACAGATATACATTAGCTTCTGTGGCCTGGCACTGCTTTGAGAACACAGTGCATCTCTCCAGTCTGTACTTTTATTATTCTGATAAATAAAGTGCAAATAAAATTCACTATTTAGGACCCTAACTCAGGAAGGTGCTTAAATATGTGTCACATGTTCAGCAGAGGTGCATAAACTATTGACACTTTAAGTCCTGATTCTTTGCAGACTCTTACCTAGGCTAAACACCAGTTAGCTGCCTTTTTCCGCAGGCGGGAGGGTACCCTGAATTGTCTCCTATTTCCTGCAGGGGAAAAGTACTGCTGAGCAACTGCATGCTACAGCTTATGGCCACGTTTATACGCTTTAAACATGAGCAGTCCCACTAAGAAGACTCCCTGGATGCTCAACTCTCCCAAAGGATCAGATTCCACAGTTAGATTTAGAGATATGACATATATATATATATATCTGTAATCTTTTTGTAGCTGATGGTATAAAGGTTTCTGTTAATTTTCGTGGGAATAGAAAATTCAGTGGCTTAAATCAGCTGGATCTCTGAGCATTTTCTTGTATCTACAGAAGCATATCCTTTACCCTCTGGCTACCTTCTTTTCAGCTTTAATCATGAAAAAAATATTTTTAGCTGTCAGCTTGTATTGTTTCTCTGCTCCTTGCTTTCTACAAAAAGAAATCGCTATGCTTAATTCCTCTGGCTGTCTCCAGAGAACTGTAGACAAACTGAAGGTTTATTAGACCCTTGCTCTCCATCTGTTCAGGCTTTTAGTGCTCATGCTAGTTTACCTGGTCTCTCCAGAATTGTAAAGTGAAGTCCAAATAATTAGGAATTTAATATAATACCCTGGAGTAAAGAATGAGGACGCTAAAATTCCATGTGGGTGGAAATAGAGTTTCTCAGTTATTAAAATGATACAGTTATCCATAAGGGTATTCTACAGAGACAGTACCTAAATCAGACCTTGATTTGGCTAGTAAGTGTAACATTGATATAATATAAGCAGTTTACTTGAAATTTCAGCTCCTGAACTTAACCAACTGTACATTTATTGAATTAGCATTGATCATGTCTCTCTCTTCGCTGCCTTTTTCTGTCTGTCCTCTTCTGACATGGTCTGTATCATCAACTTTGTTGTCTCCTGTGCAAGTTGCTTTATGTTTATCATCTGACTCTGTTTTCTTTCTTGCTCTTTTCCATCTTTGTTTTCCTGATGCTGCAAAACCTTCCTGGAGGATAGAAAACAAATCCCTTGGAGGTCTAGTCTGAAAAGG
>NW_010100488.1:19039-23971 GCF_000699245.1 Pterocles gutturalis | reverse complement strand
AAAAAAAAAAAAAAAAAAAAAAAAAAAAGAAATCGGTGTCTTTGTAACAGCTGCTTTCCTGGCTGTAAAGATAGGTACTTCTACCTCAGGTAGCTTTAATAATGGTATCATCTCTGTGCTAGTGTTACTCTGTGTTACTTCAGATGCAGTCTGCATTATATGATAAAACTGCTTCAGCTATTTCAAGGAGTAACAATTTATCTTCTGGGTTTCAACATACCTTTAAAACACACCGAGGGCTATTTTACAGGAATAAAAGTATGTCATCATATTCTGTATTATCGCATGGTGTCCACTATTGTAACTCATGCTGCCAGTTTGGGGCCAGAATGAAGCCACTCTGGCTTCTTTTTACCAAAAGGCAAAGCTCGTCACTTCAATACACAGATGTGACTCTTGCTAACATAGAGCATGTCTGCCTGCAGCTCCATACTGGCCTAAAAATTACAGGTTTCTAGGAAATTAATTACAAAGGTGTATAATGGATGCAGTTATGATTATTTATATAATAAAATAGGAACCATACAGTTAATGAGCTAGTAGGCATCAGCTTAAAATTAATGCACGTATTTGTGAGAATACAAGATATATTCCAGTATATTCTCTGTTCACTAAGACATGTCGTTGACAGATTAATCTTATCCTAAAGAAAGTCATGCAAGTTTAGCAGGTTCAAGGTTTTACTCTGCAGTCAGCTCACAGTAGCAAGAGTGTGATGTTACAGAGGAGCTACTATTTGACTTCTGATATATAATTTATTAACTGTACCCCTGGTGTTTCTGTTCATCCTGCCACTCTCCTTCATCTTCCCCTTCTTCCTGCAAGCTTTTTTCTTCCTCTTTTCTGTGCTTGCTTTTTTTGGCATTCATGTTCTGATTCTTCTTTTCAAGTTTTTCTAAAGCAGGAGGGGGCCATGGCTGACAGAAACCAGGCCTAACAATCAGAGTGTTCTCCTTGTTCTAGCTGTGACACAGTTTGATTACTCTGTATCCCCCAGCTTCAGAGTAAGGGATCTGCTGTTCAAACTGCTTGCTTCTTGTGAGGGAGTAAGAGAAGACACTCAGTAAACACTGTTTACTAAAAATATCTCCTTTTATCTTTCAGAGACAGAGATCGTGACTATCAGATTTTGACTGGCAGAGCCCAGCACCTTTCCAGATTGAGTCTTTTCTTGTGTCTTATTGCTGCTCACAGTCACAGCTGTCCATTTCCAGGGCCACTCACGTAGGTCCCTACTTTTGTAGGACTTCACTGGATTGATGTCAGTGGGCATTTGGCAAGTTTCTGAATGGAAATTTGCATTGTTGAAGACTCACACAGTTACTGTCATAATCTTTTCCGTTTTACCAACTAGCTTCAGGCCCTCCTTAAGGTTTTGGGGTTTTTGTTTTTGTTTTGATTAGTGGAGAAGTTCCCTCCCTATCACAAAACTAGTGGATGGCCTTAGTGTGCCAAGAAAGATGTATTTTTTTTAGCCAGCCAACAGACCATTAACAAGAATATTTCTTTCATTCAAACCATGTACTTAAGTAAATACAGTGTTAATACAGATTACCTTACCCCTGCTAACGGCTTGAAATATTGGTCTCTTAAGGTTTCTTTCATTGTGAGTTGCCCTCTGGGAGACTGCTCAATGGTTTCAAACATTGCATTCCGATTAGTCGGGGCAACACGAGACATGTCCACAATGGAGATGGCTTTGGGTTTCAGCTTGCCCTTTGTACATGTGCTGCTGCAACTGCCAGCTCCTGGTGGGAGTAAAATTGTATCTAAGACTTAGGAAGAGTAAAACCAGAAGTGAAATGGAGAAACATTCACTTCAGAAGAAAGGAAAATGCATTTTAAGCCCGCAAGAAATTCTTTCAGGTTTTTCTGCATGGACTAACTGTGAAGGTTAATGAAGATGTTAGCATCATAAAAAGCACAGGAAAATAATAGGGGACAAACTCAGAGAGGAATATCTGTGCTTCCCAATGAAATCCATTGTTCTGGTAGTCTTCCATTGGACGAGCTAGCATGCAAGAAGGGGCAGCAGAAACATAGGGGAGGGGGAAATACTGTATCAGAGGCTGATATGAAAATTTATAGTATTTATACCAATTAATGACAGGCAAAGTGACTGCCCAGATGATACTTGATTATTTCCCTCTGGCTGCTGCTTTCCTGTGGGGGTGTTAAAAGGTACCTGAATTATTAGGATGGAACATGTGGTGGCTTCTTTTCCAGTATTTCCACACAGGTCTTGTGGAATCTTTTAGCCCGGGCTTCTCAGGACGTCTGGAGTCTGTGCTATCAGCACTGTCCACCACAGTACTCTTAGTGGGGAATGGCTCCAGGTCACACTCTGAATCAGAAGAGGGAGAAGATGCTACCACAGCTGCTGGTTCCTCTTGTTTTGGACCTTCCAGTTCTAGAAGGCATGGAGAAGGCTCACTGCTGGACTCTGCCTCTTCAGTTTCTCTCTGAAAGACCAGAGACCTGGGTGGAAGAGGCCACCAGGCATCAACATGGGGATGGCAGCAGCAGATGCACCTTATGCATGCTAACGAACAGCATATACCATCCCAATACCAGTGGAAACGTGAACAGCAGGGCGAGCAGAGCAAGTAGTGCTTGGCAAGGCTACATACAGAACAAATGGGAGTCAAGGCTGGTTTCAGACTGCAGGAAAAAATACAAGAGTTATTGTCCGGACTTTCTCTGGACTTCACCCTGCTGGTGAAGGGCATGTGGATCATCTCTACAATCCTCTCGCAGAGGCTAGGGGGGATCCACACAGCCACACCTCGTGGGAGTTTCACTTTCTTGCCATTCCAGAACTTGACCATAATTTCTTCATCTTCTGAGGCTGTTGCGAGAAAAGATAAGCAGCTATAAGCAGCTGGCCTGCCTGGGCAGTGCAGATACACAGGTCAGGCTTTGCAGCTTTCTTCACTTTCTACTCCTGTTAAGCTGTAGAATCAGCTATCACCCCTCTCTGTAACATCTCACCATAATGTCATGTAAGGTGTAGTGGACAGCTAGGGCACCATCAGTGTGACAACAGGACTGGCAGTATCTTTCCTCCCCATTTGTCATTAAATGAATAAGAAAATGTTAACTGAGTAACTTTTGTTGTTGTTGCCAAAGTTAGCAGTAATGCTCTGAGAACAGCATTTTGATGTCAGCAGAGCCTGACTGTCAGACATGGGAAAAATGAATGAGCTGTTGAAATCTACACTTGGGTGATAAAATCACCCCCCGATGTACCATTCAATACAAACACAAACATTCAAGCACGGATGGGTGCTACCTGAGAGCTGCCTCACTTGGATTCCTCAGGAAAAGGCCACTGTCCTTCACATGGCAGACACAGCCTTGTCCAAACAGATGGGAAATAGCACACCAGCGGACACAGAAGATGACATTTTTATGGGTCACAACTTCCTTAGGCTCATACTGGTGAGGTTACATGCAGATATCCATCAGCAAGTCCCATCAGCTCCTGCAAGCTTTAAGCAATGCTAAACTATAGTCTGTGCACTGGTGCTTCTCTGGCAGTAGCACCACAACATGAGTTTATCCTGACAGTCTCACTTGTGTTC
Organism: Pterocles gutturalis; assembly: GCF_000699245.1. Classification (NCBI taxonomy): domain Eukaryota; kingdom Metazoa; phylum Chordata; class Aves; order Pterocliformes; family Pteroclidae; genus Pterocles; species Pterocles gutturalis. The sequence continues at coordinate 20,387 of NW_010100488.1, read as the reverse complement.
CCAAGCAAGGCAAGCAAGAAGAGGGCAGTACCTTTCTTACCTCGCAAGGGGTCCCTTGTCTCAATGCCTGAGAGGACAGTTCCTGGGCCATACCTGGCCACATCTGGTTCCCAGGGTGCTAGTACTTTGTCTCCAGGGAGTAAGGAGTGCTTCATCCCATTCACGTACTCCAGGATGTCATCCTTTGCTGTTTTTTGCACAGACACTGGATGCCTTCCATGTGACACAAGTGGTTTGGCAAACTCTACCAGGAACATGCCGCTTTCACTCTGTTACCAGAAAAAAAATAATAGTTTCTCTGAAAAACAGCCTGTAATGTGTCAGGTCACATAACCTTCACCAGGAGGCTGCTCTGTGGCTATGCAGCTAGGTCAAAACACCAAGCAAGCCTGCACAGCAACTAGCATGCGGTGTTAGTCTGGCACCAAGACAGCCAGGAAAACCTCTGGGAGGCTCACCAGAAAGTAGGCTGAGTGAAGCATATGTACAGATTCACTGCCACTGGGACCTGTATTTTCTTCCCCAAGAGAAAAGCTACAGATGGAGTACGACTGGATTTCACAAACCATGCTGCGTGCACCAGGTAACAAGGGACCCTGAAGCTGTCCAGACCTGTTCTTCAGTCGTGCCCAAGTCCTTCCTCATTACATGCACTGCTAACTCACTGCTTCTTGGAGTTGTTGGGATTTCGTATTTCCTTTTAAATTAAGGCCTGTCAAGAGGCTTTCCATCAACAATGAAAGAAGGCACTTCCCCGTTCTTGAGAAAGAATAGCCTCTTTTTTCTGTTAAGTTTGAAGTGCTAACAAACCAATGAATTAAAGCTTTCACGAACATTTCTGAAAAGACACTGAGCCACTGGACTGTAGCTGACCCAAGCTGGCAGTGTGTACACAAAACACTAACGCTTTTCCTGTGCTATTGATGGTTGTGTGTCTACACACAACAGCGGCCGGCACACCGTCACACCACCGCTCACTGCCCGAGCCTGGCTCAGCACCCAGCGCCTGCAGAAGCAGGGGACCTGCTCTTGCAAGGTGCACAACACCACCGCTCCCACCAGGAACTGGGAGTTCGGGGGGCACCCATCTCCTGCACGGGATGAGGATCCCCGACACACACCTGCTCACTCCTAGAGAGGTGCCCAGTAAAGGGGGCTGACCGGAGCAGGGATCCGACCCCCATCAGCTTGCTGGTGCCGGAGGCTATCCTGTGTGCGAGAGGCTTGCCCCATGTGCCAGGCAGCAGGAGGTGAGGACAGCCTGGAATCAGGCACATCAGAAGCTCGATGAGTCAACACAATCAGAGCATACGCTGATGTAGTGACCTGTTCTCCACACACCAGCTGA
>NW_010100488.1:0-18976 GCF_000699245.1 Pterocles gutturalis | reverse complement strand
CACAGACCCACAGCCGCTGCACAGCAACTGTCACTCACCTCCGACTCCTCTTTTACTGTACCGAGGTAATAAAAGCCATCTTGGTCCCCTCTCGCCAGCACAGGGACGTTGCTGTCTAAGCCCACCGATCTCTCCAGCGTGCTCGGCCTCTCCCACACCAGGCCAGGGGAGGGCAGGCAGTGGCTCATCCATCGGCACCTCGAAGAAAATAAAATAGGTCAGCACTGAAACAGTTTCTGTAGGTCATGGAAAAAAAAAAATCTTGTAAGATTTAAGAACCGGATGATGCCACCTCATTTTGTAGCACACCCACAGGCCGAGGCAGAAAGAAGAAAACTTGCTTTTGCTGGGACAACTCCTTGCTCCTGGGGAAAAAAACCATCAGAGCCTGTTTCTACCCAGATCACTTCAGGTTTGCACTTTGAGGAAGCGAGGCAGGAGCCTGCTGGAATCCCAGGCCAGCATTACCTGCACTAGCTCCTTTGCTGCTCACATGGCGAGCCGATGTAACTCTGCAGAGCAGGAGAGAGAAAGGCTCCATCTCCAGCACAGAGCACACGGCGGGTGCACCCGAGAGCACTGTGGCTGGTACTTTCCATCAGGCATTCAGGGAGCAACAGAAAAGCAGAAAAGTAAACAACGAAGCTGCTGGTTGATGACAGGTTCAAGTTCAAAACAGAAAAAAATAAACCCCTGTCACAAAGCATTAGAAGCATTTCACAGAAGATGGCTGCTAAGGCAAGATGCTTTTATTTATCTAAATAATATTAAAGGAATGTTTCTTTGATTGGAGGTTTACGCAGGCTTTGCTTTTCATCATCTCCAGGGTAGCAAATCACTTCAGTTAATACCACCTAAAAAACTGTCAGTGCAGGGGAGGAGATGTTCAAGCTGCTCAAATTATGCTCAAGCTGCTAATTTATTAACCTGACACATTCCGGTCTGGTTTATCCTATTAGAAACCATAAAAAAGAACAAATCACAGACTCAAGAGCTTGATTTTACCTTTGGTGGATGAGGGGCTCGGTGATCCAGGCAGGATGCACTACAAAGGAGCTCCTGCAGCAGAGGCTGACAGTAGGTGTGACACCGGAGCACAAGAACTTGTCCAGAGCTGGTATTGCACTGCAGTACCTGTGACCCGTACTTGAATGAGCCATTCTTGCAAAAGCAGCTACCCGCAGGACTTGGTCATGACCTGTTGGTAGTTGAAAAGAAACGAGACAATGTACTGGCATTTTCCAATACAAGCAAAAGCTTCCCAATGTACCTCGAGAATTCAGGAGCTTCTATTAATTCATTTTTATTTAGAAATAATGAAGTCAAATATACAGACTGACATTTGATCAGATGAGTCCATTTCACTGACTTCAGTCACCCAAATCCTGACCTGGTAGAGGGACAGAAACACCTAAGGCAACTCTAAATGCTGTGAAAACCCCCAGGAAAGCAATAGCTTTCACCTCCCTCCAACTTTTGTTTCCCTCTGTAACACCCAGCTCTCTTTTCTTATACCTACACTCTCCTTTTAAGCGTTCTTGTCCACAGTCTCAGCCAAATATTTGCTGTATTACAAGCTGTAACAGGAACTACAGCTGAAGTTGACAACCTGAGTAAACGTGACAATTTCTGAATGTGATGTTAGATTACAGTTGCCTGTTATTTATTTGTAGTGATGTATTGAGAGGAAATATTTTGATCTTTCAGCTGTCCTGTCATGTTTTATAACAGTAGAATTATGGCTTGCCATGAGAAAGAATGAGATGCTCAGATTTGACAAGTGATAACTATTCAGAGGCTGTCACGGTTAAGATTGATGATGCGATGCTATCTGCCCTTATCTGACAAGATTTAGCAGACAAGTTCCCATTCCTTTTTTCTTCTTCTTCTTCTTTTTTTAATATTGCTTAGAAATGTTTATCATGCTTGGGGTAAAATTTGCATAAGAAACTCAACAACATATAAATTTTAAGTGCCTAATTTACTTTATAAAATACAGTTTAAGCTCTCGTATTATGTTTACATGTTATTTTGTCTCTTAGATAAGAGATGATCTGGGAGTCCTTTTTATAAGGACTCCCAGATAGAAATAATTTCAGAAAACGATGACACCAAACCCAAGAAGAAAAGTGGATTAACTGCTGCAAAATGTGTCTTTAGGTCAGCAAATTAACACAGTGTATTCACTTGTTTCACAACTGCACAAGCTCCCCTAGTATAAACCAAACCAAGCCAGAATCAGTAACACTTTGCAAAGAAGTACAACTACCAAGTCCACATTAAAGCCCATTTTAAAGCTATTCAGCACTGTCACTGCTGTGAGCCAGGTCTGCTATTTCTGAATAAAACAGGGCACTGATAAAGACAACTGTGCAACATCTTACGAGATTTTTTTTCTGGATAACTCCAAGTACTTAGCCACAGCAATGTTTCAAACTTACCAGCTATTGATAACACCACATCTGGTCAATCTGGATGCAGAGATCTTTCCCTGTTGCCTGTTTGACGCGGGCAGCCATTTGCTGCCAGTGTTTCCTAGTTGCTATGGAGGTTGCCACAGTCCCAGGATGAGGGGACCTGACCTTACTGGTTAAAAAATGGTGGAACGGGACTACAGATTGGACCATTTGTCTGCCACGCATCCACTCAATTTTCAGCTCCCCGTTGATCTAGATACTGCACTGAAAGAGTGCAGAGGCCAAGAAGGGATTATAACAGGGCGCAGTGTCCTCTAGGCTTTCTGCCTACTCTTGCAGAGCAATAAACAGCATCATACAAAGCTGCAGCTCAGATTTAGGGAAAAAAAGCCCAGCACCACAGGGTGTGACAAATAAATTGGTTTGAAATGCAGACAGAAAGGTTGAAGTTGAGACAAACTGAGGCCAAATCACTTTACAAACTTTCGCTTCTCACAATAAAGGGGAAGGATTAATGAATTCTATTCTTTCTCTGCCAAAGCACAAATCAAAAACATTCCAGAACACAATGCAGAAATCTACCTGATAATCTCTGCTATGATCCATAATCTTCATTTTCTCCTTAACAAATATTAACTCTTTTTCTTTTGATTTGTTTGGGGTTTTTTTGGGGTGGGGGTAAGGGGAAGGAATACTTAACTACATTTTGTACACATTTTTCAATTCACTGCTATAAAACAAGGTAACAGATGGGATGATTGCAATTAGGGACAAAGATACAGCACTTAGGAAGTCAGTAATAATTTCTGTATGTTCTGCTGCACCCACAGACTACCTGCTCTTGTGCTGTCAGCAGAACTGCAGTTTAATATCGATAATATGATTCCCTTACATACAGCAAATGTTAAGAACACTTTGCCACTTATGAGCTAAACTCTCTCTGCCATCTTCCCAAAAATCTATTCTGTAGCACTTAGCTTAAACCATCACTAGTACAGTGGAACAGACTGGGAGGGAACACCACCCCAGACCTCAACCACTATCAATGAAAGTCACAAAAAATCTGTTGCAGGTCTTTATTTTCCCCAAGGCCAAGACCTTGCCAATCCTCTACACTGTGTATTGTGTGAGCAGTCCTAGTAATTTTTAAGGATACTGACAGCTGAAGAAGAATCTAATTTCCAACAAAAATTAGGCTAAATCAACAGTTTTTAGTGGGATTAAAATATTCATTGATAAGAAAAGGATGGAACAGCACTTGCAAGACATTATACTCTTCCTATGTTCAGAAACCATGCTTCAGAGAGCTGCTACCCTCCTCTTTCTATTTTCCTCCTTTTAAATTATCCCTTCTGTTGGCATCTAACAACATTCCTGGGAACCTTTATAAGAGAAACACTGGCAATTAGACCAAATCTTTTAAGAAAGTGCATGTGAAAGTAAACCAGTAACATTACAGAAAATGAGAGAAATCTCAGTCCCACCAGTGGAAAGATTTTATTTTAAAGTATGCAGGTTGTGATGATACATACAGTTACTTCACATGTATAGCTATTACATTTTTGGTTTGGTGACAATGTTAGAAATGTTTTCTGATTTCCATGAATTAACTAAGGCCATTCAGATGCAATTTCCTCAGTTGTCTTTTTCATATCTAAGCGTAGTTACTATCTGAAAAATTAACACTCTCTTCTGTGGCTGATACTGATGCATGCTATGATGTGCCAGGAATGTGCTAGTAGGTTCCCTGACAAGATACCTTTTGCTTGGTTTGGAATGGTTTAGATCGTCTTCAAAAACTGGTTTTGTTTGTTAATTGCTTTAGGTACTTGGCTTGGCTCCATTACATTTTTTTCTGCCACCACAGAATCACTGTACAGAACAGACTGGAGGTAGCTAATATATTTTATTGCAGCACGGAGTGTCTCTACTTTGCTGAGCCGTTTCTCCAAGTATTCCTTAGGTAGGTGATGTCTCAGTTTAGCATAGCCTTCATTGACACATTTAACCCTCTGCCTTTCCCTCTCATTCCTCTTCCTGATGAAAGCTGGCCCGTAGGAGTACTCACTTCTGTGGTAGTTGGAATAAGGTGCAGGGTTCACTGCAGAAGTTCTCCATGAGGAGATGCTCAGACATGAAAGGAAGGAATGACAGATCTTCAGAGCAAGTGACCTGGTTTGGTGTTTCTGGGTACATGTGAAATGTGACCATTGGGTCAGCACAGAAAGGCCTGGCCAGCTGTGTGCACTGAGTCTCGGTACAGACAGACAGCTTGTCCATAAGGTTATGGCAGCTTTTGCCATCCATCAGGTTTTGCATTTAACCTGGAAATACACAATCACATAATAATTTAAACAACTCATACTGAACAGTAGAAAAAACTCACCTGGACTTACTAACATGTGGCATTGCTGGCACTTGTGACATTTCAGAATAGTGTTGGAAGATCGTTACATAGAGTGGACCATGTCCCATTTGAAAATACAAGAGGGTGCAAGTCAGCAACACTGATTTAAAAAAATTAAAATAGATTTTAAGAAACTAAAGCCACTAAAGCTTCCTAAAAGAAACAGTAGTCTCCTTTCACCTCAGCTTTAGAAATTAAGTTCTATCTTTATGTACCCCACACAGGTATAGCTTGCTTTGACTCATCCAAAACTTACATCTCTGCTGACAATAAACAAAGCAGGTCAACATCTGAGGCATTCTCTTCACCCCCTTCTCCTCCCTGAAAAAAAGTAAATCTACAATTCCAGTAACAGACTCCGTATCCATACCAAAATGCCTTCAAAGACAAATTACTTTTTTTTGCTATTCATTTGATGTCTCATTCACTATACTATCTTAATTAGATGGAAAACTTATGCAGGGGATGGATCTCAATTTTATGTCTGTCAAGCATTAAATCCATTCTACAAAAAAAGTTTTACAAAAAGTTCTCTAAGTTTCTGCTAAACCTGACATTTCCTTGGGTCCTCCAGTGCTCCTTCTGCACTCAACTGCATATGAAACACAGATATTAAATACTAAATACAATCCTACTGACGGAGGATTATGAAATAATAAATTTATTCAAGGTAAACTGCATGTCCTGATAATGTTGTTCTAGTTACAAACTATTTTAGTAAGAAGGGACTGCACATAGTGGTTGGAGCACTGTTAGAAACCTGTAACTCAGACTGGCCTACTAAACCCACACACCCTCTCTTCAGAGCAGTGTTACAACAGGCATAACTACTCAGATCACCCTTATAAAGTTATTAGAAAAATAATCTTGCAGTGTTTTATAGGAAGCTACATTATAGTGCCTTCCCAATATCATTATTCAAACACCTAAACAGCAGCGTAACTGTAGTGATTGTTACCTAATAGCTACTTAAAAATTAATTTTAAATAACTAGTTAATTTTTAAAGAATTACTGTGAACCATCCTGATTGCAAGCAATACTTGCTTACACAGAATCTATCCAAAAATGCTCTTACCATCCACTTCCACATCTAGATGTTGCTGTCTAAAACACTCAGGTTATACTACACTCTCTAAAACAGAAAACACACCTGAACATTAAACTAGGTTACTAGAAATATCTAGATTCCAGACTCAAAAAAACCTTGCAAAGCTTCAAAAGTTCAGACCACGGTTCCATAACATAAATGAGATCAATAGGATCCTCTTTATCCTTCACAAGGATATGGGTATATTTTAACATTTTCTAACCACTTCATACCTGCCCTGTGTAATACAAAGAGAATTTTTACTCAGTATGGACCTATCCTCACAACACATTCTATCAAAATGTCTCTGTATTCGGTGTCATCTCTTTTTCTAATGCACATAAATCTCACAACAGAAATCCTACAAGGTAAGAATTCACTTATAGCACGCTGTTAGAAAAGAGACAAAGTCACACGCATCTTAAACAGGTACATCTGTAGGTTGGCTGAAAGCATGAACTCACCCATTTTACATTAATATACATGCAGAAAATCAGAGGTGAATATATACACTTATTATAAATGGAAAATAGCAGTCATCTTTTCCTTTTCCACTTGCACAGGTTGGGTTATCATCTGAAAACTTCCTACTAACAACTTAAAACATTTATGAGGAAAAATGTCTGTTATACAGCAAAAAGAACTTTATAGCAAAACATCACTGTAGAGCAAGAAACCAAAACCAGCCCAACCCCTCAAGAAGATACTTGCAGTATTTGCTGCTTAGCACCAACACTTCTGCTGCATAACAGCATTATATGAAACAGTTACCTGCTGCCTTACTACTTGCACGAAGTGCAAAATACAAGTGTTAGGATCATTTTCTTTTCAGACTTGAGACTCACCAATGTTGAGATGAAAGTAAAATCCAAGGAAACAAGATGTGCTATTTTAAGACAGATGAACAATACCTGAAAATATCTGAATGATATTAAAAAAAAGAAGTTAGTGTTCTATTTTTCTTACATCTTAATTAATAAGATATCATATTAAACACAATTCATTAAAAAGCTACAAAGCACTGTTAGTAGATAGCTGGTGGAAGTGATTTAGAAAAACACTGAAATTCAGTGAAGATCTGTTGCTCGATACAGCAATATGCAAGCCTCTTACCTGAGTTATGTAGCTTGTTCCACTGAGTCAATGACTGCTGCAATTTATAGTCAATTGACAACATGCAAAGTAGCTGACAGTTAGATCTGCTCATTTCTGGTTTGGCTTTTCCACCCACACCACATCTATGATGGCAACAAAACTTGGCATTAAGGGCCAGAAATTTTAAAACTGTACAGAACACAACCAGATTACCTGAAAAAGTAATCGGGAAGGTACCTTGTTTACTTCCTGTGTGTATGCTGTTGCAGTTCACTAAAGCAGTATTTTAATTTACTGGCATTTTGTACGTTAATATCTAAATATTAGAATCAGCTAGAATTTAGTTAAATATTTACCATAAATCCATAAGCAAACTAATTTTCATAGCTTCCACTTTCAACACCAAAAGTCAGCACTTATTTAGAAGAACCTTGTGACGGATTTGTCTCCAGATTGAGAGGACACTCATTAGTCAGTTTAATACCCTCAATTTCAGTCTTCATTATACCTGTAATTTTAGGAAATCCCCTTAACATCAAGAAATGTAACACCATATAAAGGGTCTCTAATAAAGCATTTATGGAGGCAGACAAGATTTTAAAACAGTGAGCAGTCAGTATCAAGACAAACATTTTGAAGTTTTCCTTAAATTTAGAAACACAATATGGAGCACTCTGTATAATCACATACATGTAGGTATATAGATGGTACATATATCAGTATATGGCTGTCCGATTGTACAGGTACAAGGCAACAGGACACCTAACTTCAAAACTCCTACTTTTACAGGATTACCTTGACACTTCAGACAATCTCACTATTTGGCCCTTCTATCGATCAAAGTAAAACCACACAGAAAATCCAACACCAAACCAGTTTAGGTTAAAACTTTCAGAAGACATTGTAAGATTAGAAACACTTGATCTACTACCAAGAGAGCTACATACACCCTGTCTTGTCTTCTTGGGACATTTTGCTGCCCTTGTGTGGGGCCACAACCATAATGTATTCTGCATCTTCCTTCCCACACCAGCTTCACGCCTCATAAGAAAGGCAGCCAAGAGGTAGAGCATCTACTGGAGCTGGCAGACAGGCACGTATTCAAAGAGGTCACTGTTTTCCTTCAGGGGAGCCCAGGTACATCACTGTCATAACTGCTTACTGACTCACCAGGGTATGATGTTGAACACAGCAACTGAACCTGAGTGTCCTCTCAATCCACCTTATGTTCTTTGTTGTTTTTCTTGTTGTTTTTGTGGTGGGTTTTTTTGGTTTTTTTGGGGTTTTTTTGTTTTTTTGTTTTTTGTTTTTTTTTAATTTAAAGAAAGAATCCTGTGCCTCCACAAATTAGCCACTCATTACAATTCCCTCCAGATTAACTCAGTTTTTGGAAGACTACAGGATGGACAAGACAATGAATCTCAGTATTTGCAAAAGACTGCAGTCAAGTGCAGATGTTATTATAAGGCAACTATGTTCCCACCCCTGCAGAGGCAGAGCTCTGTGTACAGGCACAGTTTATATCCCAGGCTACTCTGTCCCCAAGGCTGTGGACTAAGCAAGCCAAAACTGCACCCGGCAACATGTAGTACTGTTCCATGCACCGCTTCCCTCTACACTGGAACTGAAAATGGTGTAAGAGAATAATATAACTACATATGCATAGCTAAATTTAAGTCAGGGATTAAAAACTTTTTTCAATTAGAAATTTGGTGAGCCTTTCCTTTATCTAAGCACTGAACAAGTGCATATTTCTGCTCTGAAGCATTCGCAGAGAAGTGCTTTTATAGACAAAATTTACATGCAGGGTAATGAGGGAGAAAAATGATGACATAGAAATAATGCACATTTGTTTTTCAAAAATCAGTTTTATCTTTAATTGTTACATTCCAAAGGGGATATATGAAAGTTAGTCATCTAGCAACTGTGTACCTCTTAAGAGAGACAAATACAGAATCACAGATAAAAAAATACACCTAACTCCCAGGATGACAGGTGCTAGAGAAAAGTATGTGCCTTACACCATAAATCCAGACAAATACAGAAAGATTTTTATAATAAATATTTCATCCTGAAGACTTTACTCATTAAAAGAAAGGGAGAAGATTTTTTAAGAGATATCATACACAAAATATATTAAGCTATTAAAGCAAAATAGAACAAAACGCCAGCAGTGTTTTGATATGCACTGGAGTTTATCTACATCACAGTACTATAAGTATGCAGCTCAAAGAGCCAGTGTCCATTTAAGTTCTGCCTTAATCTCCAAACATCATTTGACATACAAGCGTCTTTAAAGTACAAGTGCAAGAAACCAAACGATGCCTACAGTCAATCAGGATTTCATTCTCTGATATGAAAACTACGCTGCAAGATTTAGATTTCCAGTACCTAGCATTAGTCAGCAGAAAATCCAAGTATATTTACAAAAGGTCTATACATAAAGTGATTAGTGAGCTGTAAGTAATTACTATTTTCCCAGGTACTTTTTAACCACATAAATAGTAAGAGAAATATAGTTAAAAACCACCATAAAGTCTCAACTGTAAATATGGTACCACAGTGGCAACCCAAGATATCTTAGAGTTTGTTTTCTTTTCAGTTTTGTTATCAAAAGCCATTTGAAAATGTAAAATTTGGTTAACTGATCTTTTTAAATTGCCTCCACTCCAGTGCACTCCTTCAAAGTTCAAATACTTTTTTTTTTTTTTTAATCGATAACAAACCATTCAAGAAAACCCTTCTGAACTGGCAGGATCAGGAAGACACGAGTCAGCTCTTTCAATCAATCCTCTTTACTTCCCCGGAGTTATTTCACTGAGACACAATTAACTCAGCACCACATGACGGTCAAAGACAGATTTGCGTTGCTCCTGGACCTGTAACTTCCAGCGCTGCTGGGCATACTCCACTTTGTTCAATACATTGGCACGGCTCCGAGAACGAGCCAGCACATCATGTGCATTTGCAAAAGGCTGGTGATCCTGCAATGGCAAAAAACACTAATTAGATCTCAACAACTCCACTGAGCAATTACATTAGTCTTTTTTGTTGTTATATTCCAAAGGATGTGGGGTGGGGTTTTTGTTTTGTTTGTTTGTTTTTGTGGTTTTTTTGTTAAGGTAAATAAGTTGTTTACAGAAGCTGGTCAGTAATAATGACCAAGCAAATTTCTGAATAGTTAGAACTGTATTCTGTTCCTCATTCTGAGTAATTTCCACAGGTTTCCCAAACAGACCAGATTTCATTGCACTTTCAAACAATTATTTGCTGTCCAGAGACATCATGGTGAGCTGCAAGATCAGAACCACAGTCTTGCATCCATCACCAGCTGAGGAGACAGAAGCCTACAACAGATCCAGGTGCTGGGAGCCTCTTGTTATTGTCGTGAACGCACTTCACTTTAAGAGTCAGTTCTCTGCCAGCTCTTGGCCATTTACCATCAGGCAGTTCAGGATGTTCACAACAGCTTCTATATAAAACCAACACACTCTGATGTTTACCAAACTAAACCTATTGTACTGAGCTGTCCAAAAGCAAAGTGTCAATACAGCTGTTTAAGTGACAGAGCTCAACAATAACCAAGTGCTTGTTTAATATTTACTCTGTTTTCTAACAGTACCCGCAAAGCTTTATTTTCTCCTAGTAAATATAACCAAGTTACAAACAGTAAGAGTTGGAAATGACCTTCTCATTTGGCTATTAAACTGTCAAAGTCACATTGCTAAAGCTACATCAGAAAGCATCATATATACAATGCATAATGAAAAATAATGTAATTATGTCCTATATTAAATAACGGTCTTTTCTGTATGTCTACAATTCATATTCCTTTTTTTTTCCTCAGAACACCTTTGAAGACAGTTACATTAATGGATACTTTGTGACATGACTGTGTAAAGTAGCTCAACAACTGTTAGTACTACAGAGATGATCACTAATGATACCTATTGAAGTGATGCCTACAAGCCCCAAAGCCACACATGAGCCTCACTGGGCTAAGAAATATGCTAACAGAGAACAAGAGACAATCCCTGACCCAAAGAGCTATAATCTCACCATAAAAAATTATGCAGCTGGATATGCCTAGAATGGGAAACTTACAGGTGACAAATCACTTCACTCACAGGGAAAAAAATCACAACTGGAACACGTTTCTACCATAAAATACATGCTGGAAGGGAGAACATAGGACAAGCTAGATGGTACTAGCTTTCCTGATAAACAACAATCTCAGTTCAAAGGCTAGCTACTGCCAATTTCTATGTAAACAACAAGGGGAAAAAATAATTTGAGAGGAAAGAGGTCTATGGAAGTGGCTTATGTTCATCAGTTGTCACTGCCATCAATGGGAAATGAGAAAGAACAAACACACTGGCTTGAAATTCAGCAACAAAATCAATGCGCATGGTATTTCCAAAGTGCAAGAAGGATCAATACCTCAAGAACTTGCAAGAGGGAAGGCAAGGATGGGGACAAGCCATGAAGGACCTTAAATGATTTCACGTTCACTGTCACAGAACAAGGATAATTGGGAAAGGAGCAACATGAACTAACCGAGGACCTGAAGAGCTTTTGCTCCATGCACTACTGCAGATATAAGCACTCGTGACCCCACAAGAACAGGTAAGGGTCACAGTAACAGCTACAGCAAAACACGAAATTGGTTAAGATGGATCCAGAATTTAAGGTAAATTAATTCCTTAGTTAACCTGAGCTCTGCCATGGGACCCATTTCACTTCTTCCACTTACAATCCAAAGATTCTAACCCAGATTTGGGGGTATTAATAGAATTTATAAATGTATAAAATAATTTGTCTGAGGTATAGAACACAGGACAAGTTCATTTAATTCAAGTAGGAAACTGCCCAATTTACTATAAGAACATAGAGAGAAAAAGCGTCATTCAAATTCCTCCTTTCCAAAAAAAAACCCCAAACCAACTCAAATATCCTCCTATAAGGACTGGGAAAATCTTAAGATGCTAATACACAGACATGTGGAATATGTCACCATGTAATACACAAGGAAGTACAGAAACAGTGAGACGAATTCCAAACAATGTTACCTCAAACTTGGGTAACAATCAGATATTTCTGTTGTCAAGTCAAGGTAAATATAGAAGGCACAGCTGATAAAAGCTATTATCTAGGAAAATGCTTGATTTGGAATACTTAACATCCCCCCTACAGAACAGAAACACCTTTTTAAGTGAAGATGGCTGATGTGGCCACTGTTGATGAAAAAATACTACAACTAAAGAATACACTTTTCCTCAGTTTACAAGCAATGACAGTTGTCACACCCAAAACAACCTGAAGAAACCGAGTGCAACTCCTATTAAAATCTGCAGATACAGACCATAACAGAGCACTGGGTTTGACACCTTCAGAATTGCAAAGCCACCAGAGCAACAGGCAGACAGAACTACAGGGCTTTTAAACAGATTTTTAAAAGTGTGCCATCATAATTTTTTTCCACCAAGAAAAACTTATCTCCTTCTGTTAACTTTCTATTTATTTGAAGGAACGCTGAAAATACTCTTAACAATTCTATTGAAAGACATTAATAAACGTTGTAAATATTTTTAACTAGCTCCCATTTACTTCAACAGTAATAAAGCAATCATGTTTGCCGAAAGGCTTAGGTTAAACAGGCAGCAATCCTCCTGTTTCAGACTCTGGGTTTGGTTTCAAAAATTCTTTCTAAGGTTATGCTGCACCTGCAGTGTACGTTATCAGTAAAAGCAGTGCTGCTTGACGGCTTGATATAGAAAGTACATAGATGCTGAGACTTCAGAATTGTTTTATCACTTTGTGTGGTTCAACACTGACACATGACCACCAATCCAGCTGCTACTTTAGAAAACTCTCCTGACATTCCTTTGTGGCAACACTTCTCCCAGGTATGCAGATTCGTCAGGTTCAGACGCACGCAGATACAGAGCCATCGTCCATATTTTTATACTATTCTAAGTCCCCCTTCAATACACAGATGACCTACTCCCACGAACCAATACTTCTCCACTCTGATCAGGTAATCAAGTGTCTCACTCTTTTCAATACAATGTTTCATAAGGTCTTACATTCCCTTTCTGTAACGGTATTGAAGACAATTTTGTTCCATTTTTATTAGAAGTCAAAAACACTGTGTTGAGATTGGCAAGGCCAGTAATGACAGGAAACTGAGTCACTAATGGACTACTCCCATTTTACGCCCAAAAAAGTCTTTTCAGAATGTGATAGCATATTTCAACAGATCAGGTCTCTAACTGTAATGCTAAGAAATTATTTCAGCACCAATTATTTTATTTCATTATAATGATTTCTTCTTGAATTTTTAGTGTCAACAAATTCAAATTGAAGCAATAGAAGATGCAACCCCTCTACTTTTTGTAGAGAGAAATATAAGCAGTAAGCAATCTGCATAAATGTGATCACTAGCAAGACTGTATGGATCATTAACACTTAAGAGGTTGTACGCCTTCTATATGCTTACCTCCATTCCTACTCTGTCTCTTCTCTGAGAAAATAATGGGTGTCTAGAGCTGGGATAACTGAGCAGTCCTGATCTTACTACTTTCTAGCCCAGTGAAAAATGAAAGGGGGGCTTCACAGAAGTCATCACACAGCTTTCTTTCCCTCTCCCTTCAGGAGAAGCATTTACACTGCCTGGCAAAAAAAAAGCCACTGATCCTAAATAGTCATTTAACAAGTAACCATCCCAATCTTTATGTTAACCCAAGTACACAAGCACTCTGGTGAACTCACCCCAATGTCTTCATCACTTTGTATGAGCTGTGAATGTCCAAAGAGGCGTCTCTTCAGTATAGGTTCAACCAGTGTAAGGTACACCATGTACAGAAGAAGCAGGCCCAAAATAGACAGGTATATGATGATTGTAACCTACACAATGCAAGCACAGTTTATGCCAGAATTATGACAATACCCCTACAATCTCTCAGGAGGCAGCAAGGACCAAAAGAAGAGTACATGTTAGCTTGAAACAGTTTTTCTTATTGAGGCCTTGCTAAAAATCTCATGCTATCCCTCTTAAAATAACTTGGTGTCATAAATCTCACCTCAACCAAGACAACTGTTCAGTTTGGCCATTAAACTGGGGTGGCAAATATGGGGGTTCCTACATGGTCTCCATTCTCTAGCATAGATCTGCATCCAAACAGTCACTAAGAAAAATGGGAAGGCAAAAAGAAATATCGAACTTCTAAAAGACCAAAAAAAGAAGTTTGAGTCGCAAAAGAAGAAAATATGCACTTTACAACCTATTCACCCCAGCCTAGTGCTCAATGGCTCCAACAGGGCAGGAATGTGAAGAATATGGAAACCATCTGTGAGAGCAAACATGGACAATTTTTCTCTTTTTAGCTTGCCAATGTAAAAGGAAATTTATAGTAAACAAATAAGACAGATGAACAATGAGAGGCCCTTTAAAATAATAAAAAAACCATAAAGTCCAAAGCTTAACAAAATGCCCTAGAATGCTCAGAGTTTCAGCAAGGTGTAAAGCTCGATCTCAGAAGTGGAAATCTTCAGTAAAGGATCTCGAGCCCCCTCCTTCAGCTATAGCTTGATGTTACTAGTATTGTTACTAGTCAAGATAAATTGTGAGCAACTATCATACAAAAAAGTTAAATTTTAGGCTGCTTTAGAAAAATTTTCCCTTTAAAAAGGATATTTCTCTAAAAGACAACATATGTACTAATCAGTTGAAGTATTGAATATATGCCAATACAATTATATCGTTTACCTGAATAGTGATAGAGCTTCTCTCTTCATATTTGCATTCACAACGTAAACAGTATGCTTCTACATCTGGTCCAGCGACAGGCATAGGCTCAACCACATGAAGACAATCACTGGAAAGACAGAAACTGCTCAGTCAGTTTAGAGCTGGTTTTAGCTTACCTGCAGACCCCAGCTGCATGAGCTGAGAAGCTACCTTTGCTTAAGTTCAGCTGTTCTAAATTATAGGTATCCAAGATTTAAAAAAAAAAACAAACCAAAACACTCCTCCACAATCATTTTACTTAAACAAGAAATTCAGCTATTGACAAGCTGCTAAACAAGCTTTAAGACCTTTCTAACTCAATACAATTATTTCATTTTTCAGTGAAAGTATTAAAGCGGTTAGCATAGCAAGTTCAAGGATCTGAATCCCAGCATGAATGCATCATTTGACACTGACATCAAGGATGAAAGTAAATTTCAGCTATATGCTTCCTTCATCATACTCAAAAGAGCCTTATTCTATCCTTCTACTGTCTGAAGTGAGATTAAACTCTCTTTGCTGTTCATGAACAGAGGTTCTTTTTTCTTGCCATCACAAGTTACAGACATTAAAGGAAAAAAAAAACTAGTCAGATGAGTTGTTTCTCTAAGCAACAAGATAGTGAATAAATAATTCAGTTTTCATCACCGGACCCAGATGTGAAAGGATAATTTGACTTAGAAGATTATAAGTCAGTCCCATGCCAAAAAGTGGGGTTGAAAATCTTACAGGCACTCTGTACTACAGCACTAAAATCCAGCTGCCACGAGACAACCACTTCCACCAATAACTTATGTAATTTCGGTCTTTTTGCTGACTCAGGCTGGTTGTTGAAAGTTCACACACCAGGATCCTTGCAGAGCACTGACAGAACAAAAATCACGTTTCACCTTTATCCTGGTTAACTCAGTGTTCACACAGTCAGAAGCAGATAATGAAACAGAATGCCTGAAGTGACAGGAGCAGACTAGGATTCAGCACTCTACTGGGCTGCAAACACACAGCCACACACCAAATGTTCTACTTCTGCTTTCTTTGTATTTCTTCTTAATTAAAACCATCCAGTGTCAAGTCATATCCTCTGGAGGAGAAAGGAAGTCTTCTTTTTCTCATTTACTTAAAAGCAGAATTACATACTCTTCTGTGGAGGAACATAGCATTCAAGCAACATTAAAAAATCCATATAAATTACAATCTACACAACTTCTGTTCACATGATTGAAAGCTTGCCACCAGTATGCTGCACAAGTACAGTAGAAAGCTTTATGTAGCTTAAGCACAGTAGTAAGTCTGTTACTGTGAATATATCCAATCTTAACATTGACATTTTTTTTTCTCCAGCTCAGTGTTCCAGGTTGCTAGGAAGTGTAAAATCTATCGAAACCTTAGAATTTTGATGATGTGTTTCCCTGGACTGTGATTCCATGGCAATTTTAGAGGAAAATGTAGAATAGGCTGATCTTTTTCTAAATGATTTTCACACTCAAGTGCCTCTACTCCACCTTCTCCCTCGCGCCCACAGTAACAGCACCAAGGCAGCATTTCTTCCAAGGCAAGCCAGGCTGGTCAGAAGGGCAGCTTCTGCACAGACAGACTGCCAGCTCATTCAGCTTGTAGATGGGGTGTCCTCCTTCCCTCCACTTCCATGAGTCCCACTGCAGTCAGCCTCTGCACACCAGTACTTTCAAAGTACAAGATACAAACACCAACACTTTCCAAGCCAGTTGTTTAACCCCATAGGTGCACCACTACACTCGCCTAGCGCATTGTCCATCAGGACAGGATTGCCTGCAACAGTCTCAAACCCGAGCCCAGAAGGGTGAAAGCTTTTATTGGTGTCAAAGCACCCCAGCCCATATCGATGTTAGCATAACGCACTGTTCACCAGTCTGAAGCCAAAGAACAGACCGCTCCAAGTGAAAGAACTGAAGCATCTAAATAAGAGTATCATGACACACATTACAGGTTCAACATTAAAAATTAAATTTCCATTTTATGTCTGGACAAGCCAGCAGTAAGTGGCCATTACACTGTACATCCTTCATAAAGACACTAAAAATTGATGTGACTCTTGTCTCACAAGTAATTGATCTAAACACCTAAAGCATGCTGCGCATCAGCCAGTTCTATTCAATAACAAGCCACTTGCACTGATGCAGAAGCCAAAGTAAGGCACTAAATTAGTCTATTTTGTTGGACATAAACTAGCAATCAAGCCTTTTAGAAGCAGCAATAAGACATCTCAAACAGAAGATCAAAGCCATAAAATGTTCCCAGATGGTCACTTTGGAAAGGATCTCATAAAGTGGATTTAAGATAGGAAAATAGATTTTTGAGATTCTGTATTCATCATTATTTGTCACCATAAAATTAGTCAAGCCTTCAAAGATAATTTTTCCTTCAATCCTAAATACTGATTTAAAGGGAAATGGGGTCTTGTCTGCTAGTAAGGCACACGCTAAGCAGTATGTACTGAAAAAAAAATCCATTTTCATTTGCAGAGCATTAAAGAACAATAAAACCAGTAACACTGCTATTCTGAAATGTCTGCTGCAGTTGGAATTCTCCCAGTATGTTTCATTCCTGCAACTTAATTTGTCACAGTAAGACTAATGTTGTCAAACCAATCATGTGGGACAAAAATAGTAATTTCGATTAGACAGTACGTTTTATGTTCATTAGTTTAGACTGAAGTTTACAGTGTTGTTTCTCGCAGTTCTCCTGTAAGCAATTTGAAAAGTCAAGGCACAGCTCTACACAAATCTGTATCACTGATTTTAACCAGTAAGACTCACTTTAATTTTTTATGCCACACACACACTCACCAGTCTTTCTGTGAAACATTTTTGTTGTAAATATGGCCTGGACGGTCTTTATAAGGAGGGCAGATGCATTTACATCGGACATCCTGAGAATTCTGTAAAGTAAACAACATGCTTTGAATAAATTATCATCAGTAACCACAGTTGGATACAGAAAGCACTCTTCATGTACTACATTAAATATTTAACACAAAACACTTCCAAGTACCTTTGAAGAGTCTTACTCAGGATTTCCTTCAAGTTTAAGAACAACCACTCCAAATCAGTAAGCAAGCAGAGCAATTTGTCAAGGAGCACTATAATTTTAGATACCAAACGCATTCTTCAGAAGAAAAATCTGGCGTTTAAGCTAACTTTTCTTTTTAAGAAATAACACACATTCAGAAGTTACTGATGTTGGTATATTCAACTATTCAATTTGAGGACAACTGTATAATACAGACACAGCAATGAGCTTAAAATGAATGAAAGAATATTAACCCCGAATGAAAGTTGGCAAAGAAAACTCTGTGGGCAACTCTGTCCTCCCTGACCACAACTGAAACAACTCTGCAACAAAAACTATTACAGGGACTAACTAGTACAACCTACGGTCCTCTTCTCTTAAACAGCAGCAGGATATTGTGACATAGAGAAAAAAGTACAAAACTGGAATTCCAAACAAAGGCAAAGTAAATGTGTAAAATGATGGAAACGTGTAAAAGTAATTTTTAGAGAAACAGGTTAAAATTTGCCTAAGGAAAAAGAGGCACTGCAGGAAGAACTGAGGAAAATAAACTGTTATGGACAGTGAGAAAGAAGTAGCACCCAAAATTTGCATTTAGACCACCACTGGGAAAAATGGAATTTCAGAAAAATATCACTTTGGGTATTATATTAAAATACAATAATTCCTTCCCTTCCCAAATCACACAGGAACTGAAAACCCTATGGAGAACACAGAGATGGTCAGCAAGAGGTTACAGATGAAAGCATTCTCAAACCTAAATCAGAGTAACTTATTGGAGCAAATAATAAGAGACCGAGGACAAACACGGCTTATCTAAAGTTCAAGGCAATTTCTAACAGCATTACAAAAGAATGTCTTAAGTATTGGTAATAAACTTCCACACCAAACAGTCAGCTCAGAGCAACACTACGCGGGCACAGGCCAGTTGGAAAATCCTGATGCACTACACACCGAGTCACTTCTGGTCTCGCCGCAGAAAGTCAAAGGCCTGCCCGTCATTACAAAGGGTGAAACTCAGACACACCGGGACTTGAACCGCAGCGAAGCCTCTCACAGCCGGGCCCGGGGACGCTAGGATTACCGCCCCACACACGGCCGGGAGGGAGCAGCAGCGCGGTGCCGGCCAGCC
>NW_010100487.1:0-6865 GCF_000699245.1 Pterocles gutturalis | reverse complement strand
CCCTCCTTCCATGATCTGTAGACCCTTATCATTGATTAATAATTACCGTACAGTTCTTCAAGAATGGATGAACAGGTCTCTCGTGTGGTTAAACTGCAACTTATTTTGCTCACCCTTGCAGAGAATGCCTCAGGTGAAAGGCACAATGACAAAAGCTGCGTGGTGGTCAGCAGGGAGCCTCAGATGCACTCCAGAGCGTTGGAGTTGCTCTAGGTTATCACCAGCACCTACACCCAAAGAAAACTGAGGTAAAAATACAGGCCAGGGTCTGCCATGGAGTGGTGCTGTCCATCTGAAAAAATTATATCTGGCCAAATTTATGCCAGCCTGATTGTTATCAGCATCACTTTTCTGAATTTTTCTTCACTTGAAGAAGTGATGCTCTTTTTGCAGGCCCTGCTGCTTCAGCTGCTGGTTTATCTTCCAACACCTTCAGAATAAAAACATTAGCAGTGCTGAAAGGGCAAATTCAGATAATAAATCGGTAATATCAAATAGTGTCAGTGTTTGGTAGGCCCTGATTTTCTTCTCACTGTTAAATGCAGGGATATAAAAAAATAAGACAATATGACAATCATTTCTCTGACCCCCTTAAAAAAAAAAAAAAAAAAAAAGAATAAAATATTTGCCTTCCCCAGTGGACAGCATTTACTTGCTGTTGTGAGCCAGCATTGTAGTTATGAGACAGTTGTGCATGTATTTTCTCCGTTAAAGATTTGTTTCTAAAATAAAGATCCTGCAGCAATTTAAGTAGTATGCCAAAGAAAAAGAAGGAAGACTTCTCTTGGAATAGGAAGTTGAGGGACACAAATTAAAATACATTTTTAGAAAATTACATTCAGAACTTGGAGGTGGTGTTTTACATGAGGAGAGAAGTTTTCTACTCTGTTTGAAAACAACGTGAAATTTTTGCTGTAGTGCCACCTTGTGGCAAGCAGCAAACCCTGTTTGCAGCAGAAGGCCTTTAATCGTGGACTCCCTGCTTGAGTGTGGGTGCAGCAGGAGGGAATTTTACTGTGAGCAATCTTGAAGCCATGGTATGAGTAAGAACACGGTTCCTAAGGAGATGTAAAATGGAAATTTAACCTTATTTTAAACAAGAGACTTTTGTTTTATCCTCTTATTGAATGCAATTACTTAGTAGGTGTTAGCAAGGGTGAGAGTTTTTTTGACATATAAATTAATAAATAAGAACAGATGATCCCTGTCATCCAAAGTCCAGTTGAAACCAGCATCTTCACTTTTGATTAATGAATGACACAGTAACTCAATCACTTGATGCCATTTAATTTTATTTCATTCTTTGTTTTTTACTATGCTGCTCATACTGAGAATCATTCCTATATCTGTATGTTACAAAGAGAGAGAATTCTACTCAGAGGCCTTAGGTGTAACCATATTGCTTGGAGCTACTTTTTTTCTGGTATATTATCTGATAGTCTAGAGAGAAATATTGTTTTTCCCACAAACTTCAAGCTTAATAGCCTGAGACCATTTCAGCTACAACACAACTTTCAGCTTCTAAACAAACATCTCCTCCTCTCCTTTCTTCTCCCTTGAGATTTTTTCTTTGGAAAGATTTTCTTCAGCACAAGGTATTTCATCTATATCAGCAGTTTTCTCTCAACCTTTCTGAACTGAAGCAAAATAAAACTTAACACCAGTAGTAAACAGACAGGTTGTGTGGACAGCTTAAAATCCTCTTAGGCAGTCCTATCACCAGTTCAGCCTCAAATTAAGGATGCCTAATTCTTCAGCATTACTTCTGTCTTGCTTTGCAGTTCTTTTGCTTCAAGCAAGGGACCATGGGTCCCTGTTGTACCGAACAGGGACATTGACTTCAGCAAGATACCAGTCCTATTCCATGAAATGGTTGAGTTCAAGATTCTCAGGGGGTCAAAGAGGGTGCACAGCAAACTCACTACTCTGGACTTCAAGAGGACAGACTTCAACAGCTTCAGGGACCTGCTTGGCAGAGTGTTGTGGGACAAAGCCCTGGAGGGAAGAGGGGCCCAAGAAAGCTGGTCAGTATTCAAGGGCCATCTCTTGCAAACACAGAAGCAGTAAATCCCCAGAAAGAGGAAGGTGGACAAGAATGCCAGGAGGCCTCCATGGATGAACAAGGAGCTCCTGGACTCACTGCAGCACAAAAAGAAAATATGTTGGGAGTGGAAGCAAGAACGGGTTGTCTGGGAGGCATACAAAGAGGCTGTCCGAGCAGCCAGGGGTCAGGTTAGGAAAGCTAAAGCCCAGATAGAATTAAATCTAGCCAGGGACATAAAGGGGAACGAGAACTTCTGCAAGTACATCAGTGATAAAAAGAAGATTAGGGAAGATGTGGTCCCTTTCCAGAAGGAAACTGGAGACCTGGCCACAAGGGATACGGAGAAGGCTGAGGTGCTCAATGACTTTTTTGCCTTAGTCTTTACCAGCAAGGGTGCTGGCTGCACCGCCCAAGTTGCAGGAAGTGAAGGTAAGAACTGGGAGAAGGAAGATCTGTGCACTGTAAGTGAAGATAAGGTTTGAGACCATCTGAAGAGCCTGAAGGTGCACAAGTCCATGGGACCTGACGAGATCCATCCATGGGTCCTGAGTGAACTGGCAGATGAAGCTGACAACCTATTAACCATCATATTTGAAAGGTCATGGCAGTCTGGTGAAGTTCCTATTGACTGGAAAAGGAGAAACATAACCCCCATTTTCAAGAAGGGTAAAAGAAGATGTGGGAAACTACAGGCCAGTCAGTCTCACCTCTGTGCCTGGCAAGATCATGGAGCAGGTCTTCAAGAAGACTCTACTAAGGCACATGGAAAATGAAGGAGAGGTGACTAGTAACCAGCACAGCTTCACCAAAGGCAAATCGTGCCTGACAAACCTTATGATGGAGTTACAGCATCGGTGGACAAAGGAAGAGCAACTGACATCATCTACCTGGACTTCTACAAAGCATTTGACACTGTCCTGCACGACATCCTGGTGGCCAAATTGGAAAAATATGGATTTGATGGATGGACCACCGCACTCACTTGTGGTCAACAGCTCAGTGTCTGAATGGAGAACAGTGATGAGTGGCACTCCCCAGGGATTGGTACTGGGACCGATGCTATTTAACATCTTTATTGGCAACATGGACAGTGGGATTGAGTGCACCCTCAGCAAATTTGCCGATGACACCAAGCTGTGTGGTGTGGTTGACACGCTGGAGGGAAGGGATGCCATCCAGAGGGACCTGGACAGGCTGGAGAGGTGGGCCCAATGCAAGGTCCTGCACATTGGTCGGGGCAATCTCAAGCACAGATAGAGACTGGGCAGAGAATGGCTTGAGTAAAGCCCTGAGGAGAAGGATTTGGGGGCATTGGTAGGTGAAAAACTGAACATGGGCCAGCAGTGTGTGCTCATGGCCCAGAAAGCCAACCCGATCCTGGGCTGCATCAAGAGAAGCGTGGCCAGCAGGTCGAGGGAGGTGATTCTGCCCCTCTACTCTACTCTTGTGAGACCCCACCTGGAGTACTGCGTCCAGGTCTGGGCCCCGCAACAAAAAAAGGACATTGAGCTGTTGGAGTGGGTCCAGAGGAGGGCCACAAAGATGATCAGAGGGCTGTAACACCTTCCATATGAGGACAAGCTGAGAGAGTTGGGGGTTGTTCAGCCTGGAGAAGAGAAGTCTCCGGGAAGACCTCATAGTGGCCTTCCAGTACCTGAAAGGGGCCAGCAGGAAAGCTGGGAAGGGTCTTCTTTCAAGGGCATGTAGCGACAGGACAAGCATTAATGGTTTTAAACTGGAAGATGGCATATTTGGACTAGATATTAGGAAGAATTTTCTTATTCTGAGGGTGGTGAGGCACTGGAACAGGTTGCCCAGGGAAGTTGTGGATGCCCCATCCCTGGAGGTGTTCAAGGCCAGGCTGGATGGGGCTTTGAGCAACCTGGTCTAGTGGGAGGTGTTCCTGCCCATGGCAGAGGGGTTGGAACTAGATGATCTCTCAGGTCCCTTCCAACCCAAACCGTCCTATGATTCTATGATTCTATGATTCTATGTTTCTGATTCTATGATTCCTTGAAGAGCTCTTACTAGTTAAAAAATCCAAATCTATGCTTGGCTGATTACCAAAGGTCTTAAAGTCTGTTTCTGTGTTCATGCAAACATAACTTTCTGTAAAGTTGCTGTTAGATTCCCTCCTTTGCTCACAGCATTTCGAGGGGTCAAGGGGGAAAAGAGATGCACATAATTGGAATTGTCAGTGGCTTGCCTTAGATACCTCTGGGCATTAAGGGTGGGATCGGCAGGATGATAAAAAACAAGGTACACTATAGTCTATATTTTAAAATCTAGAAGTCAATCCAAGGTTTATTTCAGTTACAGCTATGCTGTTTTAACTCCCTCCAATGAGCAGCAAAAAGCAAAAATTTTGAACACCATTTCCCTTCCCATTTGTCATAAACCAGCACCTGAACAAAACGTCTGCTAAGTCCAGGTGTTTCATTCTAAATTGGAGGTTAAATGAGATTTAAGTTAAAGTTCAGTTTTGAGAGAGGAGATCCATATATTTTGCTCTAAATTAATATTTTGAAAGTAAACATATCAGTCTTAATCAGTCTTCCTTGCAAAATTATTCTTTTGGTGGTCAAATGTTTAGCTGGGAGGTAACAACACCTCTCTTGAAAGAACTGAGTAAGGCTGATTCAGTCTTTTAATTCTGCTAATAAAGGGCTACACGGCTAGTGTTCTTTCAATACTATATCATCATCTTTCCTCTAGTTCACTCTTTTCCCAATCAGCAGATCCTGTTCCAATTCGTAGCCTTTCAGGCTTAAGCACATGGCACTTTAGCATCAATATAATACCTAAATAAAATCTTTGAATTATGTTACCAAAGAAAGCTATTAATCTAGCTAGCATGGTCTAACTTTGACAAATCTGTGCTGTATTCGATTCCAATTGCATTTTTGTGGTTTACTTTGGAGACTATAATGCTATAGAGTCTAAATTAATAAGCTTGTAGTTGTACAGAGCATTTTTACTTTCCCTTCTCCATAAAATACTTCTGCTCTCAATTGCACGCTGCTTTGGCTGACCTGTTAAAATTATTCAAACACCTTACAGATGGACTTACAGTTTCATATGTAGTTTTTAGGTTCTTGGACGGAAATTGCCTGCTGTCTTGATGCAGATGTATTTCTTAGCTTCTATCTTGTAAGGCAGCTTCTGTCTCTCATTCCATAAGCCTTTAATTCTTTCTGTGCAAGATCAGCATAGTTCATCTTACTGAAAACAGAGGCTGACTGTCAGTGACATAGAAAAATGTGTCTTGATCATGCTAATCTCGACTCTGCATTTATTACATTTTCATTTATATGGTCAAAGAACTTTTTCAATACTTCTTTTCCAAGGTCAAATAC
This sequence comes from Pterocles gutturalis, assembly GCF_000699245.1. Taxonomy (NCBI): domain Eukaryota; kingdom Metazoa; phylum Chordata; class Aves; order Pterocliformes; family Pteroclidae; genus Pterocles; species Pterocles gutturalis. The sequence goes on along the minus strand of NW_010100487.1, from coordinate 1,465 downwards.
AGCTTTGGCAGCTTTCTTTTTATTTCTAAAATTCCTGACCTTATTTCCTTCTCTCTCTTGCATATTCTCAAAATGTCTATTCATTTAATATTGTCTGGAGAGAATCTGAATTACTGTTTCATTATTTAAATTAATGAGTTGCTGTCTACTTATTTGCTTTTTATAAGAGAAATACATTTCAAAAGCCAAACTTAGATACAGTTAGGGACCTAAGAAGGCAAATAAAGGTAAAAAATGATTAACATCCTCATTGTAGCAGACACCTAAGAGACCTAAAAATATTTATTTTTTTTCTTTTTTCTTTTTTTTTTTTTTTTTTTTTTTTTTTTTTTTTTGTGATAGTCAATCTAAGTAAAAACAATAACAATATGACATTTTATTAGGCCAATGTCTGTTTGTGGAAAAAGGGTCTACCACCAATTACATCCATGGGTTTTGGTTCCCTTACCATCATTATCAGTATATATTCAACAATCTCCAAATTTTGCATGAATTACACCATTCTAATTTATGTGAGAGTTTCTGTCTGACAGCACTTTAGAGAACTCTGCTCATATCTAAATCTGAGGCTCCTTTCAGTTTTTCCTTAATGGTGTCAGACCTTTGCTACCTATGTCACAGTTCCTTTTGACATGGTCATCAGTTCAATGTGAATTTAGCTCTATTTTCTCGTAATTTCCAGATATCCTTTACAGCCGCCTTGTACCCTTGTACGAACAAGCCTTTATGAGAAGAACTGACAGCAAAACTCACAGTGAGAAGTGGCATCAGATGTTTCATAATTGCTGCACCTGGGACTTCTCAGTTAGTACTTTTTCAGGCTTTTCACTTCCCCTCTTCTGCTTGTGCCTTATGCTAACTGTTTTTGCCTCCGTAGAACAAGTGAAAGCCTATAGTTACCGTACACTGAATTTTCTGGTGTTTATTTATTTTTCTTAATTTTCTCATATGCTGGCCATTTCAGATTTCAAACTTAAAACAGTTTTTCTCCATCATATTAGTTCAGGAACAACACCAAGCAGCTTCAATGAATAGCAGGAACTTTTTCTCCACACCCATAGTGAGTGAGTGAGTGAGTCTGTTGTCAAGAATGGGTCATACACACAGTTTTATACATTCCTCCTCCCTCTAGTTCCTGTGCTTGCTGTTCCTTTTCTTTTTAAGTCTGTTATAAAAATCTACCTTGCTTCCTTCATTTATGTGTCATAGCTGTAACTAGCAGACAGGTTTCTTCATTATCTGACCCACGAGACTTATGGTCTGCTCAAAACATGGGTGTATGCTTTTGCTTTAAGGATTGCATGGTTTAATGGCTGATGTCCTCTTCAAAGGATCTGATTTTGCCATGCTATTTTTCTCTTCTGCTATAAAGCTTCTGTATGCTTCTTTCGTCCACTGAAGTAAAAACAATTTATAAAGGAATCTTGAAGGGAGCGTATAAATAGGAGGGGGAGTGACTATTTAC
>NW_010100486.1:0-42673 GCF_000699245.1 Pterocles gutturalis | reverse complement strand
ATTAATATGATATACAATGATATGATATAAAATGATATGATATGGTATGGTATGATATGATATATATAGATGGATGGCTGACTGTTATTTGCCAGCTTCTGTCATATTGGCTTCGATGTTCTGCTTTAGGGAATATGCTTACTTTTACTCAGTTTATTATGAAAATAAAAATAAAATAAGAAGGACCTAATATTTTAAATTTTGCCAAACAGCTTGCCTTGCACTGCGTTAGTAGTGTTCATTGCACATCAACCTCTAGATTAAAACAATGTGCTAATAGTGGATTTTTTTTAACAAAGACACATAGAAAAGTAGCAAAGTGATTATGTCATATTTTTAATAACTGTATGCTTATGTAGCATCATATAAATACTAAGTAATTATGTATTTATTTTATGGTTATTAGTGTAAGATATATTTTATTAATTAAGAAAGTGCACCTATATTTTCATGTTTTGTTTTTACTGTGTTTGCCTTATTTACTTCTTTTATCTTTTATTTTCTATATTCTAAACACCAAAAATGTCAGTGGAAGTCCATCCAAGAAGCCCAAACCTAGGAAACTAAAGTGATTTAATTTTTCTTTCAAAATTTTCTCCATAGTTCTTTATGTATTAGATAATTCTGTTTTTTATCCTCATACTTCACCTGATTTTGAGAAGATGTTGCAGAAAATCTAGAAACAGAAAGAGAGAAAAAGGAGCACTAAAATGCTGAAGGCAGCATATGAATTCCTCCCCTGCCCCAAAATGGAACAGAAAAACAAATCTGTAGAGGGAAAAGCGATCATTGGTCAGGTGAAAAATAAAGTTTTGTTCATTTTCAGATGTTTTTAGAGATATTGAAATCTAAATATTTTAATAAAAGCACCTAGCTACTTTGCTATTCAGTATTCAGCTCTCTACAATTTGATGTATTCATGAGACATTCATAAAGATAAAACATCATAATTTGTAAAATAATTGAAGAATCAGTTTAAATGCTTATTTTTAATGTACGTAAATCATTTAGCTGTGGTTTTCTCACCATTGTAAAATAACTGATGAGAGAGACATGATGAGAGACAAAAAATATGGGGGTTTTTAAAGTTGAAAATATCAATTTTTCTATTAAGAAGCTCAAAATCTCTTGGGATGAAAATGGAAACAAAAGAGCTACAGAGATGTCAAATGGAGCACTCTACGATGTCCTAAAAGCTTATTTACTCTAAGAGAAAAATGTAAGTGGAGAAGAGAAAATAGCTGTAACAATCCAAAGTACATGTGCTGTTGCTGAGATACGGTGTGTTTCTTAAGGAAAAAAAAATTGTCAGTATGTAATATGAACTCTTACTCCATGTTACAAGGTAAAAATAGCATTTATAGAAAGAAAAAAACATTGCTCTCTTTTAAAACTTCACTTTTTCTTTTCCTCCCTCTGGTTGTAAATATACTTGCATTTTTTTCTAAATGACACCAAAAATAATGAAAAGTACATTTTATTTCATCATAGCATGGAATAAAGAGTAAAACATCATCGGAATTTGTGTCTCACTCTCAAAGGGCTTTAGCACTTTTCTCCTGCCTTGTCACCTTCTTTGCTTTTCTTCTACCTAAAACCTCTGTTTAAGTACAGGCTGTTATCTTTACTCACCTTTTTAGCAAAAACAGAATGAGTAATGAGGAAAGTAAAAACGGAAGAAGAGCTGTACAATGTCTGATGAAAGGTTAGTCTAGAGAAAGGTTAATTTATGCTGGCTCTAGCAATAGCCAAAAGCAGATCTCTAGCAAAAGAATAAGGGTGGGGCAGTCAGGCAATACCCTCCTAGAGTACCTTCCTAGTCTCCATCTATTTTGGGCACCACTACTTTTTGAGCTAAAGGTATTTTCTTAGTCTTTGAAACTGTGGATAGGTTTTCTCTCCCCCTCCCATGTTTGCCCAACCTGTCTTTTGTTCCCATGTAACGTAAATTGCCACAAGGCAGACTGTGATTAACATTACTCTCAGGCAAATAGTGTTTGTTTCAGATGTTCTGCAAAAACTCTACATAATGATGAACATAATAAACCAAACATTTATAAAGATGAAGAGCTCATTTTTATTTTCTTTTTTAAATTTTATTCTTAATGTTGCACAGATGACATTGAACTTACTGTTCCATGATTGCTATAAAAGAAGTTCCCCAAATAGCTCTCTCATACTGCCTTGTCTTAGGCAGTTTCCCTGATATCATAAACTGTCTTATTTCCCTTTGATAGGGAATAAGTGTGTTCTTGCCTTTTTTACTGAACTCTTCCCTTGAAAAACTGCAATATACCTGTCAAATGGAAGTATATTCATTTTCACATTTGAAATATTTTCCAGGAATTATAAACTATTTTCAAACAAATGCTAATATATTGGAAACAGACCACCACAATCTATTACAGGGAAAAATATTGTCCAAAAAATAAAGTTTCCCTCCTGAGCTATACTTTGAATGTTTTTCACCTATTGCACATATTTTCTCTTAAGCTAAAACTTTTAAAAATTATATTAAATGTGCAACATAACCACTCGTTGAATTGCAGTGTCTTTGTGGCGAGATTTGTCCAATTTCATTGACTGACAGCTTCTGTTAATAGTAGTCACGTTCCATAGCAAATGAACCTTAAGTTTGGTTTTAAAACTGTACTTCCATGTCACAGATATTTTCCTACAATTACTTCAGGAAGGTATAGAAATTTAAAAAAAATCACTCTTTTTGGATAGGATTTAAAAATTAATTTTTTAAAAAAAAGGTTCTTCCTTTAAAGGAAATGCAAGTTAAGTAAGGAAGGTGACTTGTACTTCTGAGCCCAGTTACTCTGACAAATGTTTCTAAGATTCTCTTGGTCAATTAAATCTGTATAATGCTGTATTCTCTATAAGTGGAATTGCACGTCATCTACCATGTTGATGCTATGTAATCAAAGCAAATCTGAAAAGACGTTTTTACTGAATACTGTGATACAAACAAAATGCGCATTATAGCTAAGTTGCATTTACATCAGTAGGTGCAACGAAATCTAAGTATATATTGAAAAATTATCATTCAGAATGTTTGTTTCATATTTTGATTTGTTGCATATGCTTGTTATCTAATAGTCTGAAATGTAAAAGCCTACAAGTGCAAATCTAAGCATGACTAAGTCAATAAAATCTTCCAAACTCTAAAATTAACATGAATTTGACATAAACAAAAGAGTAGAAAGTATGTTAACATATCTTAAACCTATGTAGGGTTTTTTTTGGTCTGGATTTTTTTTTTTTTTTTCATTTATAATTTTATTTCATTTAAGACAAGATTTGGTGAGTAACAAGATGTGGATATTTATGTACATCATATTCTCGCCTGTGTAATGCTGCTTAATGCAGACTATCTACTGTTCCTGATAAAAGTTAAGAGCTACTGAAAGGTACTTAGCACCTCTTGTGTCCTTTGAACTTGACAAAGGAAATGCAATGGCTTCTCTGCCTACTATTACCCAATATGTAGCCATAGTTGTAGTTTAGTTCAGAACGGATTAGTGATTGCCCGATTTGAAAGGGTGTAAAATATGGTATAGGAACTTGTCCAGAGTTGTCCATTAGACCACTTTTCACCCTTTGTAACTCCCTAATTTTAACAGTCTGAGTTTTCTTGATTATTTTAGTGATCTTATAAACATGTAAATATTGCCTAAAAGGACTGGTCAACGGCTCTATGCTTGGATGGAGGCGGGTCACAAGTGGTGTCCCTCAAGGGTCTGTCTTGGGACCGGTGCTCTTCAACATCTTTATGAACAACATAGATGAGGGAATCGAGTGCACCCTCAGCAAATTTGCAGACAACACCAAGCTGAGTGGTGCAGCTGATACAACAGAGGGAAGGGATGCCATCCAGAGGGACCTGGACAGGCTGGAGAAGTGGGCCCATGAGAACCTCATGAGGTTCAACAAGGCCAAGTGCAAGGTGTTGCACTTGGGCTGGGGCAACCCCAGGTACTTGTACAGACTGGGAGAAGAACTCCTTGAGTGCAGCCCTGCAGAGAAGGACTTGGGAGTCCTGGTGGATGAGAAGCTGGACATGAGCCAGCAGTGTGCGCTTGCAGCCCGGAAGGCCAACTATGTCCTGGGCTGCATTAAAAAAGAGGTGGCCAGTAGGGAGAGGGAGGTAATTCTCCCCCTCTACTCTGCTCTTGTGAGACCCCATCTGGATTATTGTGTCCAGGCCTGGGGTCCCCAGCACGAGAAAGTCATGAAGCTCTCGGAACAGGTTCAGAGGAGGGCCACAAAGATGATCAGAGGGCTGGAATACCTCTCCTATGAAGAAAAGTTGAGGGAACTGGACTTGTTTAGCTTGGAGAAGAGAAGGCTTCAGGGAGACCTCATTGCGGCCTTCTAGTACGTGAAGGGAGCCTATAAACAGGAAGGGGAGCGACTGTTTGCAGGGGTTGATAGTGACACGACGCGGGGGAATGGTTTTAAACTAAGAGAGGGGAGATTTAGGTTGGATATTAGGTGGAAATTTTTCACTGTGAGGGTGGTGAGACACTGGAACAGGTTGCCCAGAGAAGTTGTGGATGCCCCATCCCTGGAGGCATTCAAGGCCAGGCTGGATGGGGCCCTGGGCAGCCTGCTCTAGTGGTTGGCAACCCTGCCCACAGCAGGGGGGTTGAAAGTAGATGAACTTTAATGTCTTTTTTTCAACCCAGGCTATTCTATGATTCTATGATTCTACGCTTCTATGCTTCTATGATTCTATGATTCTATGACTGATTAATATGAAAAATACCAACTAACAAACAAAAAACCACAGAGAAAAATTGGAAGAAGAAAATGAAACAACACAACCCCCGCAAACTAAGCAGTTGCATAAGGGGCAGAATGAAGGCAAAGATGCAAACAAGATCTGAAAAAAATTAATGAATGGGTATCCAGTATATTTTTTTCATTATATTACGCAGAAAGTCATTAACATTTAACTGATTAAAAATGTTATTTTTGAAAATAGTAATTTTTAACTGGAGTTCAGCAAAGATGTAACAGAAACATGGTAAGTGTTTATTTCTGTCTATTTACTCTACATCTTTAAATTGAAAAAAAAGATAGCTTTGTCATGTAAATTATCCCTGGAGATGTTCAAGGCCAGGCTGGATGAAGCTTTGAGCAACTTTGTCTAGTGGAGGGTGTCCCTGCCCATGGCAAGGGTGTTGGAACTTGATGGTCTTTACAGTCCTTTCCAACCTTAGCCATTCTATGATTCTATGATTCTGTATGTTTGACAGCTATAACAAATAAGCTGATGCAATTAGAAAACAAAAAAAAAAGTGTCTGAATGAAGCACTTTTAATGAGGACAGAAGCTGAATCTTCATTAAAGCAATATGAACTCTTGCAAAATAACAGCTATATGACTTGATTAAGGGAACAGTCGCAGATGCTTCTGTGAATTTTGAATTGCTTTTAGAACCTATTTTTTACAGGATTATTTAATATAACTTTTTTAGTTTCTCAGCCATAAGGCCTGACCTTTATGACATTTTGACTGGGAATATCAGTCACCTCTGATCTGAACCCTGAGATAGCAGAGATAATGAGATGTTGAGGTTATAGTTGATATTCAGAAAATAACATAATGCACTAAATAGGAAGATATTTACAGAAATATCAAATTAATGAATAAGTGAATGGATGGAAGGGAATTGGAATGTGCCATTTTTTTTGCAGAATGCACATATTATGGTGGGTTATAGGCACTCTCTGCTCAAGTAAAGCAACAGGCAAACTGTTCTACTTTTTTTGTGTATGCTGAAACAATAGCTGAAAAAATGAATTTCAATGTTTCTTGGATTTACAAGTATGCAAATTCTCATGCAAATTACACACTGCTCATGCAATATTTTAAAATCTAGACTAAATAGTAGCTTAAAGAAATTATAAATTATTTTTTATACCTCATTCTCAGATCTTCTCAAGAATAATTTATTTGTTACAGAAGCTGAAGCTGGCTAAACTGAAGGAAAGTGTGCCTGTCAGTTCCAAACATTTGCTATTTTGTCTATAAAGTCTCTGTCAGAAAATTTGACAAAGGTTTGTGCCATTCTGTGAACTCTCTGTAAGTGGCACCTCCCCCTTTATTTTTACCTTTAGGTCCTGCACATTGCAAGACTGCCCTCAGCATTATGTCATATCCATTCTGCAGTCTAACAGACCCTTTGTGCTCTTTTAGATTCTGTTGAAAAGGTACTGAATGACATACTTGCAATTTGTCAGCTTAATCACCGTTTAGCTCATTGGCTTAATGGCAAAACACAAGGAAACAGAAGAAATACAGAGCACACAGTGCAAGAACACCAGTCACTAGCTGAGGCAATCAGCTCTGGTGCAGGCATGTCCCGCAGCAGTGTACAGGGGAGTTTCCTGAGCCAGGGAAACCCCAGGGGAGGGCAGAGACCCACCAGGACCCCTGCAGCTCTCACTAAGGCAGATGAGGCAGCATGGGCAGGGCCGGTACTAATGTTGGCCACCTCCCACTTCCACCACAGGCAGCCCTGGGGAGCACCAGCAACCATGAACACTGCCAGCAAGGTGGCAAACAACGTGTGGGGCAGCAACCAGGACATGGGGCGGCAGTTTGCGTGGAGGGCACGCAGGGAGGCTCCCCGTTGGAGGAGGGACATTCCAGTGGCTGAGTGGGAGACTTGAGGTACACAGAATCCAGCAACTGGGCACTGTTCTGTGATCATCTGCACAGGAGAAAGGCACTTGTCCTACATGACTCACGGCAGAATGGTGGGCACCTGTCTGAGAGCAAAGGCTGCAGCTCTGGCTCAGGCATCTGCACCAGCTCCCCCAGCAGTGGCTGATGCCTCCACCCAGATGGAGGTGCTGAGGGGAGAGGCTGCAGTGCAGACCTTAGACTGCAGCCTGGACCTTTCTTCTGGGATAAGGGTAGGCAACAAACCTGCCTACAGAAGGCGTGCCCAAGTGGGGAGCTCCTGCATCAGGTAGCTGAGCTCCAGGAGGTGGTAAAGCTGTGGAGCATCGGGGAAGCTGAGAAGGAGCTAGATAGCTGGTTCCAAGTGCAATCTGCTCTGGACCCACAGCCCATGGCCAAAGAGCCAAAAACTTCCCTGCTAGCACACACAGAAGGGAGAGGGGCCAATAATGCAGAGGAATGGAAGCTGGCGATGGCAAGGACCAGCAGGAGGAAGAGGCTTCTTCTGAAGCCTGAGTTGCCCTTGCAGAACTGCTTCACTGCTCTGCAGACTGAAGAGGAAAGACCCATCACTTCAGGAGAGCTGCTGGAGCTGAGTAAGGCAGCCTGATTTGCCCCCGTATAACAATCAGCACAACTAAGGAGAGGCAACAGGTGATATCAGTAGGCAACTCTCTTCCAAGAGGTACGGAGGCACCCATTTTCCAGCCTGACCCACTCTCTAGAGAGGTGTGCTGCTTACTGGGGGCTTGTATCGGGGTATCACCAAGACACTACCAAGCCTCATGCGGTCCACTGATTATTATCTACTGCTGTTGCTTCATGTGGGCACCAGTGACATAGACAGGAGCAGTCTGAGGAGTATCAAGAAGGATATGCCTGACAAACTTTATGATGGAGTTATGACATCAGTGGACAAAGAAAGAGTAAATACAGGAGATCATTTCAGGTATCACTGAGTCAAATAACATTTTCTTCTGCATTCTTCTGGTAACTGACTATTTGCAGTAAATGTAAATCAAGCAGTCAAAGGAGTGCAGATCAGTTATTTTAACTGACTATTCTTTAACACACTTTCAATAGTCTCTGATGTTCATTTGGATCAGGCTCACTTTGCATTCTCGAATACATCAGAGGACAAAAGAAAACACCTCCAAAGTACACTTTCCTCATCTTCTTGCTAGAGAGTATTTCTGCCCCTGGGAATTCTATTTCCAGGAATAAATTCTTTCTTCTTTCTTCCAGCATGAGACCTTTGCACATGTGGGGATGGTGAAAAAGAAAGCTGTTGCAGCCCTAAAAATTGCCTGTGTCCACCCCTGAAACATACTGAGAGCTTTGTGTATAATCAGTTGGGTGAAAAATTGAAAATTTCAGAGCATTCTTTAGGAAGTGTCTTGATCTTTTCTGAGAAAGGAATGTTTACATCTTACTGTTTGTACACATTCTTTAACATATTGCACAACAGCCTTGTCTGGAAAAGTTAAAAAATAGTGATATAGCTTAAATATTAAAAACTTCTACAAATTTTAAAACATTCATGAACAGTAATCCCAATATTTTTCCTTAGTGCACATTAGACCTAAGCCAAATTTTTACGAAAAAGCATGTTGTTCCTTAAAGAAAAGGAAATTCATTGATTTCTTCTTCCTCACTATTCAGACATCTGCCTTTTAAAATTAAAATTTGTTTTCTTATTCTTTGTGGGAGTGTAGTAATGTTCTATTTCATGTATCATGGGGAAAATGCACTGAAGAAAATATAGTGAAATATACTGAAGATAGGAAATTCTTCATTGTTGAGTTTTATAATAGAAAATAGAGTGTATTCCTCCTGACTTCAAAACCTTTAGCTGACATTTTTTCCAGTGATTCAATACTACACAGTGGCTTCAAATTTGTAATTTTCCTTTTTTTGGCATAATCTGTTTATGTTAGGCATACATCTATGTCGTATTCATACTTAGATTGCATGTCTGGAAAAAGTTACTGTGAAACGTATAAGCAAGGACTTGGTTGCAAATTATTGATTGCAGTTATCTAGCAACTGTTCTATTTTGGAAATGACCAAGGGGGCATTTCAGTTGTGTTTTGACCATTGATAGCTTAATGTATACTGTCAAAGACAGGTAATCTGTCTCCCAAATATTGCTTAAATTGAAGACTCTGTGTCCTTTCATAATTTAAAGTGTTTGCACACTTATTATTGCAAACAATACTTCATGTAGAAGTTGGGCAGATATAGCCACTTCCTCTAAATATTTACACACATTTAAGTGACTTAGGTAATATTCATCCTAGCATCTGTTACAATTTCTTCACATTAATATTCTATTCAAAACGTATATACATATTTGAAAATATTAGATTCTAAACTAATATTAAAGAATATGAGTAGAAAGTCAGCATTGTGTTTGCAAATGCAAATTCAGTTTTTAAACATTTCCCTCATTCTGTCAGAGAGCAGAAACTTGCCTTACAGCCTATTTCTCAACACAAGCTACTCAACAAGCTTTGGATTTTGGATTTTAGATTTTTGCAGGAAAGCCAGTTTGCAAGCAAGTTACAGGCCAATACTTACTACTAGTAACTATGCAATAAATAGCAATTAATATAATTGATTCAAAAAATCTATTTGTATGAGCAGAAGAAGGATGCATTGGATAGGTAGAACATATTATTTGCTCAAAACTTATATCTATTAACATCTTTATGATCTTGATATCATAAATTATTACATTTTTTCTAGGTTTGCTACTGTCTTGCAACTTAAGGAAATAGATGAAAAAGTGTTCCAGAACTCTAAACTGTTTCAGCAGATTATTTAGGGCCATATTTCTCTGCAGCTGGTCAGCTGAAGGACTCTTCACTCAAATTGTCCATGAGCAAACTCAGCATGAGTGTCTGTAGTAAAAAGTGACAATGCAAAACACACTAGATGTTATCTTTGAACTCTAAAAGTGTACTGCCTGAGACAATAACTACGTATGATGTGTCTATTAATGCAAGATAAGTCATAGGAACATTGTCAATGACAAACTAATAGAGGGAGGCTTTATACTTTTCTGGATCATACTGCCATTTGGAAACAAAAATACTGAAGTACAACTAAGCCATCAATAAACACAGATTACCTTCTAGCCTCTTTGGTCACATCTGGTCATACCTCCTTCTTGTGTTTGGAAAGTTATGATCCTAAATTTCACAACCACAATGACAAAAACGTTTGCTTGGTTTTGAACAGTATGCTATTTTCTCTTTCCCACGTATTTTTAACTGATTTTTTTTTTTTTTTTTTTTTTTTTTTTTTAATGAGGGGGAAATCCATGTTAATTTGAACTGTGCACTGAAGCTAAAACTAGCTTCTGGTTTCATGGTTTCCTAACAACACGTTAGTTATGTTGAAGATGAGCAATTTTCTGACTGAAGGTGAGAGAGATCATCAGTAACATTTAAAGAAGGGAATTATCCATAGTAAAGACATCCACCAAAATACGTGAGTTTGTATCTAGCATACTTGCAAGTAATGAGCAAGTCTCATAAATACCATAATTTTTATTAATTTAAGTATTTTCTGTAATTTTTCTATTTGTTTACATTTAGGACTTTATGTTAATGCAACTACTATAGAGCACAGAACTTAATTTCCCTATTTAAAAATAATCTGTGGGAAGTCCATAGGTCTCCTTGACTTCTGTTTCAGATGTTACCAGATTATAACAGATCAGAAAATACACTATGTAGCTAGGCCATGCATATTTAAAATTAGCTTTCATGGTTATTTTGAAACCTGATTGTGTCCTTGAAATTTCCTCATCTTCTTCATGCTTTATAAAGAGAAACAATGCAACAATCATATAATTTTAGAAAAAGGAAAGAAATTCTCAATGAATTCTTCGTAATTATTAGAAGCAACTAAGATTAAGAAGTATAAAAGCTGTATTGCTGGCTTATTGCCATATCTAAATAATACCACGACAGAAAGTTGCAATTATGTTGTACAGATGGATGAAACAAAACAAAACAAAGTACCAAAAACATTTAATATATTTAATATACGTATGCATCTCTGGGCCTTGTGTCTGCATTAGATCAAAAGAGATAATGTTCCTCATTCACATAAGCTGAAAAAGCCACAGTGAAAATGGAAAAACACAATAATCAAGATAAATGTGGTACAATTAAATTAAACTGTAAAATAAAAATAAGCAATTAGAATTGTAACCTTAGAACTCCATAATATTGCTCTTAGTCTGAAAACATTTACTGGATCTTCTTTTTATTGTAGAGTTAAATAAATCTATTGGAAATAAGAATAAACTGAATTATTATACCTAAATGTGAATCTTAAACAAAAAGGGCATTCCACACTTGCTAGAATTATACTTTAAATGTCATCCCACAAATGAATTCAGGTAAAGAAAATTTTCAGCGCTATATTTTATAATACTTTATCTTTCCAAAAATTGCAGTTCAATTCGAGATCCCTGTAAAAAAACAGTAGAACAGAAAGCAAATATTGTAAGTCTGGCAAAGGAGTTTTGTTATCTGAATAAGACAATAGGGATGAGCCATTAGAGCTTCACTTGTAACAACCCACTTATTTCCAGCTGTTGCATTGACTCAGTACAGGTAAAATTTAAATTGGGAATCAGGTTTGTAAGTCTGATGGCTAATAAATCCCACTGAACATATGAATAATTTCTATCACTTCTAAAATCAGTTAAAAGATTTAATGATGTTTTAGATTGTATGGTAGGTCACTGTCCATATAAACTTTGCTCTTTCCTAATGTATTTGTTATTCAGGAAGGAATAGTTTGAGTAACAGAAAGTTATCTTCAATAATGAAATAATGGATAGTAAATAATAAAAGATACCTTGGACAATGGAAAAATGTCCATATAATATATTATGTAAAAAGCAGTATGATCTTAACTATAGGAAGATTATTTGCATGACGATATAGATGCAGGAAATCTGAGGGAGATCTGAAAGTGCCTCAAGACTGTTACAGAAATTAGTGACCCTTCTGTAAAAAGAGTCATGTTGTATGAAAACATGCAGAGGTAAATACACTGATTTTATTATTCTTACAGGCTACAGTTCTTGTGAATTTGTGCTTGAGAGAATTGATGTTTGAATTTGGAAGGTAACTGAAATAATGCATGAACCATTCCCTGTATAAACCTAAAATAATTATGCTCACATCTACTTAGTGCTTGAGAACTTTAAGTACAAAGTATTTATTACAAATGTTACTTTGATCATGTTTGTACTGCTTCTGGTGACAAGAAAGCACAGTATGGAATTCACAAAAAAATCACATAAAAATTCAAAAACACAAGTGCTAAAGAAGTGGAGACTGAGAAGTCCTGTAACAACAATCCTTAACTATACAGAGGAGTTTTGTGAAAGGGAAAGTAATAATTTGCTCTCTATGTGTGTGGCAGGTAAGGCAAAGGCTGAAGGGTTTGTATTGTTGGATAGAAGAGTCATGTCAGATACAAGAAGAAACTTTATTATAAAAGTAGTGAAACAGGGGGATATATTCTTTGGAAGAGTGTTGCTGTGTTCTTCATCTGTAGTCCTTAAGAATAAAATCAATTATCAGGAACTAAATAAACTGGTCCTCTCCCAGTGCAAGATGAATACTCAAGATCTAACACTTTTCCCCTTTTATTGTCCTTTAAGACAATTCATTTGAAAAAGGGAAAAAAGTGTTGCTGCAGCTTTAAAATTGTGCAGTAGTAGCTTAGCTTTAGCAAGAAACACACTTTAAAAATGCAGAAACACTAGAAAAAAGTAAACATTTTATTTTGACTTTTTATAAGAAAATGAATCTTTTCAGGGAAGAGCTGATTAGACCAAAACAAGTTATTTACTTTTCCATTTCATGGTGAAACTGGTGTTACGCTATTTCAGAAGATAGATGGGTTTTCTTTACACTTTTTTTTTTTAGAAAAGCAAAATAACCAGTATCATCTCCAGTGCTCTAGACTTCTCTGCCTTCAAGATGTCATTGATGTGTGTAGGCACTGAACACGACAAGCTTTTGTATTCCATCACTTTCTGTACCTCATGTGAGGGACTACACACATTTTACTTAAGATACAGTTTGGTCTTGATCAAAATCACATTGAATTTAAAGGACAGAATGTTACAGATTTCTACCCTGCTGTGGATCAGACTTTTTGTGAAGTCTCACATTTCTTTTGGAAAGTTGCATGTATAATAATTTTATATATTGCACCACCATTGTTGACCAACTTCAGTGCTCTACAAATGAGTAGGGCATACTGATGAAGCCCCAAAGGTAATTTAAAGATACTCCAATCAGTAGCAAACCATTTCTATGTACTGTATCCAGCTATGTGAATTTCCAGCTTTTTACTAAAGCCTTCTTCAAAAGACAATATTTTGTTTCCAAGTGAATCAGGTGTGCTTCATATTCATTCAGGTGACTTAAAGATGAGACTAAAGCAATATAAATATAACACATATGAGCATCAGCCTCCTTGTATCTTATAAAAATATAGGTATTTCCAAACCTCAAAAATATTAGCTACCTAGAATTGTATAAAAAGTTCTCATTTAGGTTACTTTGTTCTTAGAAAACTCTAGTAGCTAGTTTTATATTTAATAAATCTTATTGACATAATTAGTGCTTGGAGACAGAAGGACTCTATGGAATAATTGGGCTATTGGCAGAAGATAAAGTTGTCTAGAGCATGTTCTAACATATAAATAATGCCTTAGTTGAAATATGCTGTTTGTCACAACAAAAGAATTACAATTAAAGGATGATATGCTTTAAAAAAATGTATGCATAAATATTGTCCAAATTTAAGACACTGGAAAGATCTATTTTAACTTAAAGCCTATGACTAATATATTGTATTATGATTTACAAAGTGTAATTTATCCTCTGTTCTGCATGTGTGCAGTACTGAATTATACAGCTCAATAAAGGACATAATAATAATAATATAGTAATAATGAGAATACCTTGGTTTTGCCTGAGGCATGAGGTTACAACACCATTTACTATATAATGATGTATTGAGAAAACCAGGGATTTAAGGACCAAGTTTTCAAGGTACAAAAGCTCTACTGATAACCATTTGGTTCTTGCACAGTATTGTTCACTTCAAAATCTGTCCCTGATGCCCCCAATAAATGTTCACACTTGCCTACATGCCGAAATTTTGCTACAGCAAATTACATTGAGAACTGTTAAATGAAAAGTGGTACATGTTTAGCGCTTTCAAACATCCTTTGTTGATCCAGACTCCAAATCTCACCCACAAATGTGACTACCTGGTTTGACCTCAGACCAGCCCCATCATTATGGACACAGGACTGTGGCTAGCCCTGGTAACCACCACCAGACCTGAAACTCTCTTTTACTTGTGGAATTCCTGTCCCAGCTTCACATCTTAACCTTCCCCATCACTATGGACTTGTCTGGTGATCTGGATTCTTGGCTGATGTTAGCTGCCACCCGTGGGCCTGCCTATCTGCACTTGCTTGTGTGTGCTGGGACATGTCCCACTCCTCCTATTCCCTGATGAAATCATGCTCCTGAGAATCATGAAAATATCTCTGAGCAAAAAAATGGTATTAATGTTAATTGCTGGGTGAGTTGGAGATAGCATCGTTGAACAACTCACCTGTTTTCTGAGTAAATTGTCCAATGATGCTATCACAAGAGAGGAAAATGCAACTTTCTAGAGGAAATGCAGTAGCTACTGCCAGAACAATTGCTGTTGTATTTGGGAAAGTGCCCACTGCTGCTAGAGAGTTAAGCACACTTTGCAAACACCTAATCAAGGATTCTGAGTGGAAGAATATCAGATCCCTGTTACATCAATAACAATATAACCAAAATTTATAAAACTGAAACAACTATTGAAAATGTACTTCAGTCTTCTGTTGACACTTCAAGGCTACAAATTTCCATGACTCTGAAGCTGTCACAGCAGGTGAATAAGTTTTAGGCTGAGGTACACAAACGCTACGCAAGTTCTACATTAAAAGAAGGTCATGCTTACACTGTACTGCAGAGTATGGTATAGAAATCTCACCTCTGGAAACATAGCACTGTATCTCTCATTTGTGGAATATGTCTATTTTAATTATGCATGTTGAGAAACAGAGCTGATTAGTCCAGGCACAGTGTCACCCTCCAATGACTATCCTGCTTTTGGGACCTGAGCTCACAATCCCTTATGGCATGTCACAGCATGATGCAAGTTTACTGGCTCAGATTGATGCTAGCCAGGGGGTGTCTCATGAAATTATCCTTCAGTTCTGCATTATATGAATCATCAAATCTATGCAGTTTGTCTTTCCAAATATAAAATCTGGAATAAAAAGGATGTAAGATGCAGCCAAAACATTTTTAACATATCTGTGGTTCTTGTTGTACCTAGGAAACACATTTTTAGCTCATGTAGTATTATATTTCTTAACAAATAGGGTAAATGAAAATAGAATATTGTAAATTGCTGACAAGAACATGAAGAAAAAGGAGAGAGTCTGTAAACTTTTCAAGACTCCTAAGACTTCATTTGAACTGACACCTTTCAGTGCACAGGAATTTGGTTTTGTCTAGGAAGATTCTCTGATTTGTCCATACTTTCCGTTCCACTTTTACACAAATACATTAAACATGCTTGACAAATGCATTATTATTTATGGGCAATATTATTTGGGAATATTATTATGTGAATATTCAGAATTTTCACAGACGTTTACATATAAGCGCTAGGTAGATTTGCAAACTGAGTAGTTTATGTCACCTACGTATTCAAATCCTGTATGGCAAAATGAATACTCTCTAAAAAATCAAAGTATTTTTGTAATCTTTGTTATGTTTTTCAACATTTTATTGTTCTGAAACAATATGCTTTTTAATGCAATTTTTTTTATGTCTGTTTTTGACAAAGACTGTTATCCTTTTATTGCGGTTGTGGACACTTTCTTACTTGAATGCCTGAAGATCTATAGTAAGAGCATCTTTTATTGCAAAACCATTTATATAATTTTCTCTGAGTCTACACAAACAAAAAAGTGTTTCTAAGGTGTCTAAATGGATCAATCATCAGATGATATTTTAAGAGCTGAGTTGTAACAACCTTCCACCTCCTCAGATGCAAAGAATGCACATGAAAAGAAAGAATAAATGTTTTTCTATGTTAGAGAAGTATGAGGTTAAGGATGACAATTAATCCTCCTGAGAAAAGCAATTGCTACTGTGCAGTTTTCATCTTAATAGACATTTATAACAGTATTCAAAAACACAAATTAAAGAAGAATAAAAAATAAATTATTTTTTTCATGAGATTCTTTGGAGCTATTCCACAAAACAGATGATAGCAGAACTTCTTGCTTGTTGTTTGATTGGTTTTGTTTTCATACAGAAAGGTGAAACAGGAAAATTGCTTTGCATGAGTCACACGCATATGAGGATATTTTGTTAGGTCCATAAGAATATATAAATTTGGTATTTGAATAGATATAGAAAAAATTATTATAATCAGTGTGAAAGTTGAACTTTTGTAATCTTAAATTTTTACTATTTCGCCGAGAGCATCAAGAATACAAAATATAGAATTAATAAAAGGTTTACTGTAGGAATGTCAGTAGAATGACAGCAGAGACATTTTTCAAATGTCCAATGAGATTGCCTGTTTTCTGGTATGTGTTGTGTTACATCCCGACATAATGTTACCATACATAGACCAGATATTATACCTTGTTTTGTCAAAGTAGTCCTACTGAGGTCACAATAGAAATAGATCTCTCTTAAACAAACTTTTATTTGACTTATAAGTAAAAATTCTTGCAACCCTCCTTTCCTTCTGGTTACTTCATAAAGATTTCCATGCAGAGCTTGTGCCTATTTCTTCTGTATTGTGCATCCAAAGTAACACATTGATGTCATCTGTGAAATATGTGCATCCTCCTCTGTGGCTCAAGGACAAAGAGTTTGTTTATAGAATAGCTGGCATAAATACTTCACTGCAGAATCACCACACTCTAAAATGGAAAATTCTTTCACTTAAGAACCTGAGGTCTGCTGTTAACTACTTTAATTTGCAAAGGGTTATTTCTCTTGGAGAGGCAAAGCAGGTATTTGGACCTGAATTCATTAAATAAATAAATAGGATGAAAGATTTTATGGTTTCGTGTGCATGGACCTATATATGAAATTTATTCGTCTTCTTTCAGTGTGACTATTACCCCACAAAAAAATTACATATAAGTGCTGTTCCTTCAATCTCTGTAAGAACAGAAAGACTACCCATAAGTTCCTGAGGTGTCTTTTTTGCAGAAGAAGGAACCACTTAACAAAACAAGTCCTGCTACTGAATTGCCTTATATCCCAACTCATATCAGTAATCACAAACCTCTCTACTGACTTACCTCCGGAGTCTTCTAGTCTCTCCTGAATTACACCAGCCAGAGACATAAAAAGCCTCTCTTCGATGGAATGGCTTTTTGTCTTAAAATATTCTTAATTTAATCCAAATAAATAGCAATATTAAATCTTTGAAAAGTTTGAAACTTCACACTGTTCAGCTTCCAGACAAGATATTAGAACAAGTCTCAGAAGCCTAGCAGGGAATTTAACAGCAAAATCATCTGCTATCTTGTTGCAGTGGCTACCCTAAGGTCTGCTGAAATAATTGTGGATCTGCTGTATGTTGGGTCAGTTCAGAAAAAATCTCAACAGATCATCTTCTTGTCAGACTGTCCGTTTTGCGCATCTCTTATGGTTTTAGGTATAAGCTAATTTCTTATACCAAATTAAAGCCATTGAGCAGTGGATGACAGTTTTGGAATAAGACACCTAAATTCCACTTAAATTGTGTTTTCCATCACTAAATATTATTCAGAATTTGATTAATTCTGATTCTAACCCTTGGAACATAATTCAACAAACTATTCAAACACATATTTAACTGAAGTGCATGCTATTTAGTAAAACCACTTGCACATGCATAAGGTTAAGTACTTCTTTGTGTGCTGAAGAGGTCTCAGCTGCTAACATAGATAAGGTATTGGCTACAGTCAGAGCCTTATAGCAGTGGTTCTTCTGAATATTCTGGCTAAGTTTTGTAGACCATTGCTCTAGCTTCCTAGAATGTGTGTCTTTGTGTGAGAAAATACACTGAATTCTCTGTCTCTTTTCATATTTTATTTTTCAAGTTAATTGTCATGTTACAAAGATGAGGTTACTGTCTCCTAGTTCATCAGCATTTGTTTCGATTCCTCCTCCACTCATAGGTGCAGACTCACACACACATAAACACATATTGCAGCCAAATTACAACCAAGCCTCAAAAATCAGTGAGTAAATAAAATATCCAGCACAATTTCTCTGGGCTAAATAAACACATATTATTAATGTATACAAAATATGAAGGGAGGTTGTAAAGAAGATGGATCCAGGCTCTCACGACAAGAGGTAAGGGACACAAACTGAAACACAAGAGGTTCCATCTGAGCATAAGGAGATGCTTTTTTTACTGTGGTGGTGACTGAGCACGGGCACATGTTTCCATAGAGGCTGTTTGGAGAAATTCAAAAGCCATCTGGACACAGTCCTGGACAACTGTCTCTTGGTGATCCTGCTTGAGTGGGGGGAAGTGGGCCAGATGACCTCCACTAGAGGTACCTTCCAACCTCAGCCATTCTGTGGTTCTGCAATCTTTCATATGGAACCAAAAACTTATTATTAGTCAGTCTAATTAAAGTATTAGTAATTCAACAAAGATTAATAAAATTATTAATCCAATGAAAATTATACCAACAATTTAAATCCAAAGTATCATAGAATCATAGAATCATTGAATGTTTAGGGTTGGAAAGGACCTTAAAGATCATCTAGTTCCAACTTTTTTGCTCATGGACAGGGACACCTTCCACTAGACCAGGTTGTGCAAAGCCCCATCCAATCTGGCCTTGAACACCTCCAGGGATAGGGCATGCACAGCTTCTCTGGGCAACCTGTTCCAGTGTCTCACCACCTCCACAGTAAAAAATTTCTTCCCAAAATATAGTCTAAATCTACCATATTTCAATTTGAACCCATTAGCCCTCATCACTAAACTCCCTGGTAGAGTGCCTCCCTATCTTTCCTGTAGGCCCTCTTTAAGTACTGACAAGATGCTATGAGGTCCCCCCAGAGCCTTCTCTTCTCCAGGCTGAACAACACCAGTTCCCTCACCCTGTCTTCATAGGAGAGCTGCTCCAGCCCTCTGACCATTTCAGTGGCTCTCCTCTGAACTCACTCCAACAGGTCCATGTCCTTCTTATATTGGGGGCTCCAGAGCTGAGTGCAGTACTCCAAGTGGAGTCTCATGAGAGGGAAGTAGAGGGGGAGAATAACCTCCCTCGACCCGCTGGTCACGCTTCTTTTGATGCAGCCCAGGATACGGTTGGCTTTTGTACCGCAACTTCAGTTTCAGTACAGAAGCCTTCCAGATAGATCACTGATTGCAAATTTATAATCCAAACTAGCCAGTTCCTCCAAGTTCAGCACATCACCAAAAAATAAAAAAAAAAAAAAAAAAAAAAGTTAGTATGCACTTAAAACTAAACCAGGACATATTCAATGATGACATAGTGGTTGATATGCCTTTTTCAATTGATTTCTAAACCGATTTTCTTCAGGCAAATACAACGTCATCATAAGCACATGGTGTGCTTAACAGAAATAAAATCAGTAAGGACAATCCTCTTGGACTAATTTCAGCTGATATGCCTGAAGCATGAGATATTTTACAGCTTCAGTAGCCAAAAGGACAGCACCAAAAAATGCTAATTCATGAACACCCAAAGTTGCTTCCTGAAGGTTAAACAAGAAGTATATGCCCAAAATATGTCCGTCACAAAAATATTGCAGCTTTTATAGTTTGTTCTTCTCTTGAGGATGTTTACTATTTCCTCAGACAGTTAAGGTAATGTCAGGCAAAAAGTTAAGATTTTGAAATATCTGATGCCTACAAAAATAGTCTATGTTATATTTGTTTAGATAGATATAAATTTCATACTTTTTGATAGCTGTAACAGTAAAAAAAATCCAGCTACTGTAAAGTCAAACAAAGAAATCTTTTGAATCTTCTAAACAAAACTGAGTGAAATGTGAAATTTGAACTAGAATTTCCCCTGCTGGAATGGTGGAGATCTTGAGTTGTTTACTACTGTGTTTTACCCTCCTTGATGCTGGAATGGACTAACGCTAAAGCCAAACTCCAGTATTTCCACTCCTGAAATGGGACAAATTACATGATCGAAGAAAATAAAGATCACCTTATTTAAGAATGTTTTACAATTCCATCTGAGGAAATAAGAAGAAAGGAGAAGGAAAAAAGAAAATGCCCTTCTTTGGACATGTAAAGAAGATTGTCTCTTTGTGAAGTAATGGTGGATGTAATGGCAAATAAATGAAAGCAAATAAATATTTATAGTCTGAAAATGTGAAGAATATTTGTTTTATATCTATGGAAATGGCTGTAATAACTTCTGCTACCTCTTTAAAAAGTTTACCCAACTTCCGACCATTGTAGTTTTCTGTTGTGTTCGTCATCAAATGTTTGTATCACAGTTCAGTTTTAGAAAACCAGATATGGCTTAGAAAAGGGGCACTATTTGTTCAGTCACTGACTCAAATTAATCTTTCTTTTTTTTTCCCAGAACTGTATTCTACTTTTAAATATCAAGTCATTATTACGGTGTACTATGCAATGATGTGTTTTTACTTAGAAAATACTTAGGGATTTGCAATCTAGAGTAGATTATTACTTTGTTAAAGTCAGTTATTATTGTTAATGCATCTAAACAGAGTCTTAAAGAAATATAAATTTTAATTCCAGAAGAAAGAATTAGATAATATAGCTTTATCTTCTGTACAGCACAGTCAATTTTTTTCCCAGATTGAACCTATCCACATCTAAACCTGTCTTCTGCAATGGATCTGCTGTGAAAAGTGTAAGATAGACAGAATTTATTTTTCTCCTTTGGTGGTAATTCCAGCAACTAATTATCTCACTGTTAAAAATGTGACTATTTCTGCTTTTAATTTGTCTAATTCAGTTGTAAGGCACTGATTCTTCCTGTATCTTTCTATGCCAGATTAAAACATTTTTTAGTACACAGTATTTTCTTCCTTTGAAGTTGCATTAGTTCTGTGATAAAATTTGTAAACAATAAAGAGTTAAATAAAGAGCAGAGATAATTGGCTAACATTTAATGTACATGGGTAGTTAGTAAATGTGTGCAATCTTTTCCTATGCTGGTTAAAGAATAAGTCAGAGCTTTTGCATCAGCTTTGAATGCATTTAGCATTAGCTTAATGTTTTTAATAATCCTATCCAATAGAAGTCTTAGATATACACAAATTGTCATTATATGCCTGGTGTTTATCCATGTTTTGAAGGAGAAATGCTACTTATTTTGATTTTTACTCTTTCTGCCTGTTCTCATTTAGAGATTCTGAAAACCAGTATTTTTGTCCCTGTGAACCTAAGTCTGATACACTTGCTATAGCATAGCTTTAAGTTAAACATCTTTAGCAATGGTTGAATTGCTTAGATATTGCTATTCCAAATTTGCACATGTAGGATTTGTTCATACTAACAGTTTGCTTTTTTTACGTCTGCTTTTTATTTTACGCATCCAAGTGAGGAACTGGCTTCTATAAATCATTTTTCTTTCATTCTTCCATGAACAGTTACTAAAAACCTTTCAGATTTTTGTATGTGGAGTACGGGCAACAAATATAACAAAAGCAAAGAAATGGTACTGAAAAAAAAAAAGACAAAAGAAGAAACCTCTGTTCTTGGCTTTCTTCTGCAAGTTTTATAGAAAACGATTTCACAGATTGCAGTCAAAAGCAGTGATTATTGAACAAAATCTTCCCCAAAGCACTCTGATTTTCCTTTACAGTGACACTTCTATCCAGAGCTGAGCACTTTCCTATTTGGAATGTACACTGAACTGTGACAATAGGCATCCTGATATTCAGCTGATGAGAACTATAGAAAATCCTAATACTAATATGGCTTTTCATGTGGATTATTCAAAGGTATAAAAAAAGGAAAAAAGGAAAAAGAAATAAAAAATAATATTCAGAATTATTTTGTCTGTATCTAAAGGCTGTGCTTTTAGGGTATCACAAGAATTGCATGGCTATAGCTCAGAGACTGACTGCCCAGAGGACTACAAGGCAAACAAAATCCAGAAATTATCTCTATGCATTTTTAGCCTGTGTTTTCATTACTTCAGCTTTACTACAGGGCAGAGAGAGACTCAGTGGATTAGACTTTGTACATGATGCTGTAGATTTGAATCCCTTGTTCAAAATGAATTGTTATTACTTTTCAAAGTTTTAGATATTTTTATAAAAGTTGGGGTTTTTTTTTTTATTCCACTAGATTTTTTAAATCTTATTTTCCCGTAAAGAATTTTAAATTGTTTTACCAGTAGAAAACTTCAGCGAGTTCATATGAGGTTGCTATCTGCCTCCCTGTTTTTGTTTTGTTTTGTTTTGTTTTGTTTTCATAGAACCAAATGATATAGAGTTAAGGTGTATACTTTTTTTTTATGCAGATGGTTTAGCTAAGAAAAACTGGTATGAATCTATGGCACAGATCATGGTCTGAAATCTCCCCTGGAGCCTGCTTATCTGATAATGACTCTTTTGTCCCCCACAGCTACGAACCTTCCCCTAAACCAGCAACCATTTTCCTAAGAGATTAAAAAATTTTCAGTTTGAAGCACGTAAAGTTTCTTTTTCATTTATGAATGGTTTCCACACTTTCCAGTGGGATCATATAAGACTGACTGCACTTTCAGCTGCCCTGGGCATTTCCACTGGCTCATGTTGCAGCAAGGTCATAGAGGGCGAGGGCAAAAAGAGAGGCTGAAAATGTATGCAGGACATGTAGTAATGCAGAATCAGAACTTCCTCTAACCTTTCCAAATATGAGTTGAGGTGAAAGTGCTTGCATCTTTGCCTTGTGTGAGACTGCTGTAGGTGACTCTTCATGCTGTTGAAAGCAGCTTTCTCCGTTCCTACTGTTTTTAGCAGCCTAGGGCCCCAAGAAACACCTATATTCTATTCCTTTTGACTCACAGTATTCATCCAGACTTAACCTCTGCCCCATAGTGTTAATCTTTCAGTCAATGTCAAAATAGCAAAAATGTACTTAGGAGTAACTGAGTCAGTGTCAATGACAAAGGAATATCATAAATTTCACTCTTGCAATTTATGAAGTGACGTGGCAGAACAGATTATCAGTCCATATTGGAGAATGAAGGCTTCTATGGAACAAAGGTGGCAGTGGGAGGAAATATATTAGACCAAATGTTTTATTATAGTGTAGCAATATACTTTTAATTGTTATGTCATAAGCAGATAAACAGGGAAACTAGTATGTCTACCAAAAAATGTTATTTCATTAACTGAAAGTGTAAATGTTTAAACTCTGGGAGTGGAAGGAATAGTAAAACTTATTTAGAGAATAATAAGGAAAAGCTTCCACTGGACTGTCAAGAGGTTTGGAGACAGGATGGTAAGGACTTTTATAGCCTCTGAGACAACTTGCCACTTGTATTAGTATTCTTCAAGTTTTGTAAAATAAAATTGTAAATGCTCAAAAAATACTTATATAAGATAGATATTTAAAGGATATCCGTGGTCTATTATTTATTTTTGTCAGCTTTCATTACAAAGGCATGGTTTTTAAGCTCCATGATTTTATATTTACATGTATTAAAAAAAAAAAGAAAGATTTTTTTTGTAAGTTAATGGCTGCTTTATTTGGTAAGAACTTCTTATAACCATTTTTGGATCTCCAAGGACTTTTCCAAAGACAATTGCTTATAAAATTATAATATTGTTATAATTTTTTTTATAAAACAATCAATAAATGCTCGACTAAGACATACGCTGCTTTGCTATACAGCTTAATAATTGGATAGGAACTGTATAAACAAGTTGTATTTATTAAGAAAAATAGAAAAGATGTAAAAAGTAATTTTAGAAACTGATCAAATGTTATTAAAATAAACCCACAATTAAAGGGGTAAAGGGAAAATAACTTGTGGGTTGAGATAAGAACAATTTAATAATTAAACTACAATAATATTGGAAATAGCAATAATGATAACAATAGTAATAGATCTACAAATATACAAATGAGTGATACACAGTGATACTGGTCACCACCCAGTGACGAAGGCTCAGCTCATTCCTTCCTGAAGACCTCGGACCAGGGAGAGTCCCGAAACTGCAATCCCGGAACAGAGATAAGAGTCCCAGTGTCCTAGAGACAGAGACGACCCTCAGAGAGGGGTGACCCAGAGGGAGACAACCCGCAGCAAGAGACAGAACTTCTGGACAGAACCTCATCTATATACTGGGCATGACGTGCGTGATATGAAATATACCATTGGCCAATTAGCGTCTCAATCCTAAACCTAAAGTTGAATCCTAGGCTAGTAATTGGGGCTGCGCTCCCTCCCGGCTTCTCCAGCACCTGCAGACACTGGCACAGCAGAGAAGCTGAAAAGTCCTTGACTGTCGTGGCAGCAGCTGTAGACATCAGTTTGTTATCAGCTGCTTTCTTCAGCACAAATCCAAAACACAGCCTCACACTAGCTACTATGAAGAAAGTTAATTCTGTCCCAGCCAAAACCAAGACACTCCTGTGTGTACTCTTCCACTAACTAGCTATAGACTATATAGTCTCTTAAAAAGATAGTCAATTGATATTCCAAATGAACAGTTTAGAACTAAAACCTGAATATTCCTGAGGAAAATTAGTTCTTTGGGTGATCCAGGAACTCCCCAGCCAATCATCTTCATATATGTGATAATGGACTAGTTTGAGAAAATGGAGCGGCTTAATACTAGGTGACTAATTGAACTCTTAGCAACTCGCACAACTTGATTACTTGATGCCGGAGTTCTGTAGGTGGGAATTCCAGACTGTCCTGAAAAATCCCTCCAGGCAGCTCCTTCTGTGCAAGAACAAAGTTGTGTGTTTAACTATGTTAACTAATGTCCTGAGCAGACAATCTGTCCCTTCCTTTCAGAGACTCCCCTAAGTGGTTCCTGTGACAAAGTTGATCAAATGGTATATAGATATAAGACTTGTAATTAAGCAATACAAACTTTGTGCAGATGCAGAAATGGTCACTTAGGACAGTCTTTTGTACATAAGAAGGTTAGATGTTTTAAGATAATCTGTGGCAAAGGATCATACATGTGCCAAGGTTGTCACCTGGGACTGTGGGCCACCTGCACTGTGGGGCTTCATCAGAAAACTCAGACTTAATCCAGCTGAAGCTGCTGTTAACAGACTCTTGCAACAGAGACTCCAGTTTCCATCTGGATAGTGACTAACTGTCCTGTTTCAGACTTTCCCCACGTGTGAGTTACTCTGTTCAAAGGACCATTTAAATCAACTTTGTTTCTTTGTTTGCTTGCTTTTAAACTGTCCACAGTGTCTGTGCAACAAGTAGAGAAATCATATGACAACATTATAAGGATGTCAGATTACTTATAGCTGAGTTGCATGTGAATATTTTCATAATTACTACAATGTAAATCCATAGTCACCAGACTGTATCTTACTGTCATTACTGTAGAGCTATGTAGTATCCTTGTTCTGTGCACTTTATCTATGTGTAATCATCACCCAGATCCTGAACCTCGTTCTTGGATGTTTCTACAATGCTTAATATAACACAGTTTTAGTCTACAATTCTCAAATACTGAAACACCACCTATCAAAATTATTTTACGCTAGGATTCAGTAAAGCTAAACCAACAGTGAACACAGTACATGAGACATCATGAAATGAACCATCATGAAAGTTGTCTATTTACATATTTCCTTTTCCAATATAATTAAAACATTCTTTGAAATGATAATTACTTAAAAAATGAGATGGGGATAAGGGGAACTTTGCATAAAATGTTATGACTTCAGGAAAATAAAAACAGAATGAAAATGAAATTGAAAATAAATCATCAAGGACAGTCATATTATACATGTCAGTCTCTACAGATCTGAAAAAGAGTGAAAAACTACACTTAAAATTTTTTAGTGCAAGACACGTGCATTAACAGCTGTAGTTTCCAGTAGAAAGAATCTTGCAGACATTAGTGGGAGTTATGTTAGGGATTTTTACATCAAATACATGTCAGTTGATTAACTACATCAATGTTCACCTAGTTCCGTTTGTCTTGTCTAATACGCTTGCAAAAAGCCATAGGATTAATTTTCAAAGCGAAATAGAAAGCTTATTTACCATGTTTGTCAAGAAAACATTTGAATAAGAATGCAAGCAAAATCTGAGATTGTTTTTGGAAATGAAAAGTAACATCTGCCATTTTAGTTGCAGTAATCAGACATGTCTTCTAAGAGAATCTAAATAGCATGTACCTGTTAAACCTTCAAAGTAATCCATCTGCCTTGTTATATGAATAATTCTGTAAATATTGCACTCCAAAAAAGAATATTGTATTAAGACAAAACATAATTTTTGCAAATGTTTACATTTTAAGAAACATTTATGGTAACTGAATCCTCAGAATAATTTCACTGAACATTTAATGTTCGGTCAGTATTGAAATGATTATTACTGTGCTGGTTTTGGCTAGGATATGGTTAATTTTCTTCAGAGTAGCTGGTAAGGGGCTATGTTTTGGATTTGTTCTGGAAACAGTGTTGGTAACACAGGGATGTTTTAGTTACTGCTGAGCGGTGCTCACCCAGCGCCAAGGCCTGCTCAGTTTCTCTCACCACCCCACCAGTGAGTAGGGAGGGGGTGCACAAGAAGCTGGGAGGAAACACAGCTGGGACAGATGATCTCAACTGATCGAAGGGATATTCCATACCATATGATGTCATGCTCATCAATAAAAGCTGGGGAAAGTTGGCTGGAGGGTCACTGCTCAGGGATTGACTGGGCATTGGTCAGTTGGTGGTGATCAATTGTTTTAATTTGCATTGCTTGTGTTCCTTGGGTTTTATTTCTCTCCATTATTTACTTTTTCATTTGAATTATTATTATTATTATTATTTTATGTCAATTATTAAACTGTTCTTATTTGTGATGTTTAGTTGCCACCTAGGGTTAAACTAATAACTGAAAGTTTTTGAAGAGTTATAGTATCAGGATCAGTCTTCTCTTGGCTTGCAGAAGGTTAAAAAATAGATCAGTCCTGTGAAGTGATGATACATTACATTTCTTCTGAGACATTTTTTTTGTTTGTTATTATTATTACTTGAATGCTCTACAAGAGTGTATCCTTAGTTATAAATTTTATAAGTTTGATATATACTAAGCTGTTTAGGTAAGATCTATTGCAAAGTTTATATTTTTAAACAAGGATGATCCTTATCTCCTCTTGGAATCCTCACAAGTTATGCATCAAGAACAGCTTTTAGTAATTGATAGTATTTGATAAAATAGAGATAGTAGAAACACTAAAAGTGTGTCTGATCATAACCCTTGTCGTTGCCCTTCATGATTATTTATGAAGCCTGTGCCTTTTCAATATAATAGCCATACATCAATCAGTGTTATGATGGTCCAGTTATTTTCACTTTGTTGCATCTTATCTAGTCAGTTTTTAAATAATTAGTGTAGTAATCAAATCATTCTGGTCTCCCTCTCTAGTACTTCTGAGCAGTTAATACAACCCACTGCCTAAGTATGACAATCATGCCTGCAGATTCAAGTTACCTATTTTTTTTACCAATCAACATTCATAACTACATATTTCAGACATGTCTTTTCACGTAGTGTCCTGTACAGAAGAAGCAATTGAAAGTTTTCCCTGTGATCATATTAGCTCTACTTGTGAGCATTTGTTGATTGTCATATAAACTCTTTCTATAATTCAGACACTGGCTGAACTGATTCTTGTAGCTCTATGCCTGCAATTTTATTTATTAATAATGTAGTCGTGATGAAGGAACTGGAAATCATTTTCATATTCTTGAGATATTGCTGTGAGATGCACAGGTCAATAATTGTCCTTATGCTGTTTTCTGACAGAACAAGTAGTATACTCTTGGCACACATATTCCTTCAAATGATGCCCAGTAAAATATATACTATTTCATGGATGTTACAATTGTGTTTTAGTGCAATATAAGCACTAGCCAACATGAAGTTATGGATAATGAACATTTGTCTGTCTGCCTCTTTCTCTTTTCCCCCTTCCTTCCTGCCTTCCTGCCTTCTTCCCTGCCTTCCTCCCTGCCTTCCTTCCTCTCTCCCTCTCTCCCTACCTCCTTTCCACAAAGCTTAAACTTGCAAGCTGTTCTTGCTTCTTACTACATATGTTTTCAGATAGGAAAATTAATTTAACATGATCATTAACTCCTGTACCTCATTTAATGTCCACATTCATAAGACAAGGAAAACACTTTGATTTGTGAAATATGGACAGCCTGAAAATACTTCTGCTAGAACATTTATGATCATCCCTTTTTAATATTAAGACCAGTGACACTTGCAATCCCTATTTTCTCTTCTTTTTTCTTTCCTTTTTTTTTTCCTACCTTTTTTTTTTCCTTTTCTTTTTCAACTGTATTCTTCTGCAAGCAGTGCATGGGATGCAGCGAATTAAGACTCTGCAGGACCTCAAGTTCCTATCCTCTCACATTTGGTTGTGTAGAGTAAGCTAAACTGCAGTTCACAGCAACTCTTATTGGTGCCAAAAGCACAAAATTGTTCATATTTTCATGTTCTATGATTCAGATAAGAGCAGAACTATGGCCTTTCACATTTTCTGACAGGGTGGTAGGTTTTTTTTTTTTTTTTTTTTTTGTAATAAAATACTTTCTGTGGCAACCATCATTTATTTACTACGTGAAGTACATAATAATGATAACAATGGAAAAGGGCTAATAAATTGCTCGTCCTTCTACAGCTATGAAGTAACATAAAAATACTGATGGCACATTTATAGTTCTTGACATGATACAACATGTGGAGAATATTACCATCAAAGATTAATTTTGTTTGGAAGAAGTTACCAAGGGCAAACACATCATTAAAAAAATTGTATTTTAAGCTAGATATTTAAGAAAAAAGGTAGGCAATTCATTTGTCATGAATGAATTGACCGTATAACCTTGAATGAAAAAAAAAAAAATTGCTATACATCCAAAGGATTAAGGCAAACACTGACAAATTTATGGAAGTCTGTCAATGAATCACACAAAATTGCTTAATCTTTCATTGAAGAACTCTGGATTTTTTAATGGATAAAAGTGTTCTAATAGTGTAATCTTTTTTGCAGTTTTTGCACATGTAAAATGTGAGTATTTTGCATATTTGTGCTATCAGCTCAGATGGTCTCATAACTTTTCACCTCTGGGTCACAATACAGGCACCTTTTTGAAGTTGCAAAGAGACTCTACAGGATGGTTACACATAATTTAAGAATAAAAAGCAATTGCTTCTTTCTGTAAATATATTCAGTAGATGGCGAAGACTAATAATCTCCCTGATTAGCATTTAATATGCTTGCAGTTTGAGGTGAGACACTTAATGTGTCTTTGCTGGTAGACAGTCATTAGTCAGAGGGGGAAGGGTGGCCTCTTTTACTTCTTGGAAGGGGCTGATCCTTGATGCTGCTAAATCATCATCTTTCCACATAATATTTTTTTCTTTGGATTTTATGCATTTCCATATCAGTGCTTTTCATCTTTGCTCCCTGAGTTGATGACTGTCTTATCTCAATTATCCTACTTCTTCCAGCATCTTTACCTTTGTCATCTTTTATGGTTCTTTCCTGTGTATTTTCTCACAGTTATTTTTCACAATTAATCAATTTTCTCAAAAGTTTGAACTGAGCTTGCACACAGATCAATTGTATCAAAACTAGACCTTGGGTCGCAGACAGTGGAACAACTTGGAAAAGATTTACAGCCTTATTCTGTTTCCCCATTTACATAGATTTAGCATCCTCCATAAACATAAAGTTTGATATAACTGTGATCTGTATGGAAGGAAGAAACACATCAGAGGAGAGTTACCATATACATTGTTTTAAGACGCCTTTATACTATTTTGATCCAAGGTCACCTTACCTAAGTAAAAAGCCATTAACGCTACTAAAATGATTACTTCAGATCAGTGGGTATCTCTTCATTGCCTTGCTTTGGCTTTGTACCTGGTGTGGTGAAAGGGATTGACATACCATAACAACCAAAGAAGTGTTCCTAAAAAATGTCATGGAATAGTGTGGTGGTGGAACGTGCTAGATTGTTTCTCAACATTCAGAGTTTATTTGACCAAGCACAGTAGAATAAATATTTAGGAGGAAGAAGAGTTATAAATTGACCAGTACCTATGTAGTAGGAAAATAGGAGGCTATGTAAATGTTAAAAGTCATTTTATGTGGATTTACTATTCAGAAACTGTAATTTTCTCGTTGAACAAGACAAGGGGAAAAAAAAAATTACTTCCAACCCTACTTCAGTTCAGAAAATTGATTTCATGGTCAGCCGGTTTGAACACATGCAGAACTTAAATTCCTCTCAGACATAAGAAGTCACCTGCAGAGATAAGTTGGCAAATAAGGGCCAAGTTAATGACTATCTTGGGAAAATGTGAAAATGAGTGAAGCACTCACAAGTTCCCAGAAGACAGGTGTTATCATAATCTGTTAAAATTACTCAGCTCTCCACAGTTTTTTATATTTGTCTTCATTCACTTTAAACTGTATTTCCAGTTTGGTTAACTGAACTGAATTGTATTTTTAACTTTTAGTGTTACCAATGGTATCCCTCCTCATTGACATATTCTTGATTACAGTGGCTAACAGTAAATGATACTTCTTGATGGCTGTTTACAATAGCAGTTTGCTACCAGTTTAGGGTCATAATATTTCTACAAGGATTCAACTTTAAGGACAGTGAAATATATTAAAATTAAATTGCTAAGAAAAATAAAGGAAAAAACTAAGCTATGGGTTTTTTAGAATCCATCTGAGCCTTCCCTAGTGTAAAAATAGAAGTGGCAATAATGACTGAAGCCTTCATAAATCCCATTTTCTGGGATAAGGTGTAATCTGGTTAGGCCAGGGAAACAACTAATAGCAGATCCCAGCTTTTTAAAATTTAAATGATTATCAAAAAGCACCTTTCAGCAATCAAAGATTACATAGAATACAAGCTACCATAAGGCATAACAAAATTTTAGCCGTATTCTTTCTTTCTAACTTGTTTTAGGAAGGCAGCCTAAACTGCTACAAAAAGTTTTTGTTTGATAAAATGTCTACAACATAAATAGATTTATCTTACAAAAATGAAATAAGACATTTCCATATACTGTGTTAACACAGGAAGAGAGGTGAGCCATGGATCTCAAGTTAAAGACATAACCTGCACAAGTTCCATGCATTTTCATGGTAATTAGGTTATGTTAACACGTATTTTATTTTAAAGGAATAAGTTTTGAATCTTGTTAAATGTCCTGAAACCCACTCTTTCAGGGACAAGCTAGGGAAAAAAAGCAAAACCAAGAATTTTCATTGTGTAGGATTTGTAATAGATTAGGAAAAAATGTAAAAATATCTGGAAATCTGAATTGAACTAAAGAAAATATAATGCAAACCAAAAGTTTCCCACTTATTATAAATGCATTTACTTAATCTAAAGCTTTTTATTCCAGAAAAACAAAGGCAAGGTATTCCTTTTAGTTGTCTATTAGTATCAATTCATGCAGAACACCTCTGACACTAGATGTTGTTTCTCGTTTTCCCCATTAGGAGCTGTAAACAGAAATGAAATTTTTCCATTTAATAATTTGTTAAATTAATAATTTTTGCTTTTTTTTTTTTTTTTGAGTGTGGTTGTACTATGTACTCATTCACAATCTCTTTCCAATTTTTCCTTGTTTGCTGGTGTTTTCCCTAATGAGAGATATCTATTAAACTTCTAGACTTAAATTGGAGATACTTTTCAAGCTTAGTGAAGGTAATTTTTTTCAATCATATTAACAGGACCCCATCATGATTTTAATCTGATTCTCTAGAAATTTTTCTGATCAAGGAACTTCTATCACTTCAGAAAACAAAGGAAAGAACTACTCTTTTTTTTTTTTTTTTTTTTTTTAGTTTGGTCTTTTTGTCAGATAGTTAATTCAGTGCTATGCATTGCCTACCCAGAGGAATTAGGGATTTAATGTATTTCTGCATTATACTATACTCTATCCATGAAAAGACAGCTGGCAGCTACTGAACATCTGCTCTCTGCATTGACAGAAAAGAGAGAGAAAATATGTAACAGGAAATGAAGCATCAGAGGACCCTAGATCTCACAGTGATCCTCTAAATGAATGAACTTCTTACAATTGATCTAAAAAGTAGCTACGAAAACAACTGAATTTGTGAACTGAAAACATTTACTATTTTCTTGTTTTGTTAAAAAAATAAATATGTTCACTACCACAGTTTGATTTTTAATACTTGGTTTGTACTTGGGAGTTATCACAGGGTAGCTGTGTAACATATAGGAGATGCAGTCCAACACTTAAATGAAGTTTGATGCCGCTCTGAAGTAGCCAACAGTCAGATATCATCTTTGAACCAGTATATGAGGTCTCAGAAGAACCAGCCTTCTCTGCCCTTAACAGCCATCTTTAACAGATGTTACTGCCTGTCTTTTGTCATCCCAATTTACATGAATGAAGCCAAGAAGCAACACCCCAGTGTCCTTATGTATCAAAAAAGGAGTATTTTTCAACTCTTTTAATGTTTTGTTCAATAAAGCCCTTGACTAATTAAAGGGTGTTTAAGACTTGGGTCTTAGGTTAGTTAAGGGAGTTTAAAACTTAACTGAACTAATTTTATAGTAAATGGACATTTAACTTTTGACTTTTGTAAATTCTGGGGTTTAAAACAAGAACAATAAAACATTACGGAGTGAAGGAGGCTAAGTATTTTTTAACAGTATGGAATTCAAATTGTAGAGGTGGCTGGGTAATCATGGTAGGCAGAAGTTTTAGGAGAGTAGCAAGCCTGCTTTCTGTAAATATTTGCAGGGTATGAGCATCATGAGTGAGATCTTGACTCCTTTCAAATCAATGGCAAAAATCTAATTGATTTCAGTAAGACTGGAGTTTCAGCCACTGCAAGAGAGAAGAATTAGATAGTGGAGAAAAGGCATAAAAAGGAGAGATTAAGATGAAAGGGAAAATTTGAGGACAACAACCCTCCCTCTTCAAAAATTGGATATTTATATATTTAAACAAACATATACAAACATACATATACATATTCATATACTAGTCAAAATACAGGTCTATGGATTAAGAAATTCACAAGGAGATAATGGAAGCTCATCTTGTTTCTGAGATACAATGAGGTTCTTTTAGAGCAGGAGACATCAGATTGTTCTATGACACAGAGCTATATAACCTACTTGTTTTTCACATTGTATTATTATAAATATTGAACTCTAGGGTGTGCTTATTTTTAAGATACAGTATAGATAGATTTCCAATATTATGAAAAGTAGACTTGGTATAAAACAGAGGCTTCATTTTCTTCTTTGAGGCAAATATTTAAAGGTAAAATTTGACCAAGATGATATAGCAATATGTAGGCCAAGATTTCTGGAAAGAGGTGTTGTAACTGGAGTTCCTTGAGAATTCATCAAATAGTACTTTATATCTGCTATTTGCCAATGCCTCTGAATAAAACCTTTTGCTGAAATGTGTAGTTTCATTTAGCAAGGTTGTCCATGTACAGGAAGGACTTCTCAACTACTAAAATAGAATATGAAGAAAACAGATTCTGGCTAATCAATGCATTATCCAGCTTGAAATACATTACAACGCCAATTAAAATTCAGAAATTCAGATAAATATTTTCTTGCATCCAGAAGAATAACTATTACTTCTACCAAAATCAGCTACATCCTTATGTACTTATACTCCTCTCATATCTCTTACATGTAATTTTCTTGTGAGTACTCTGAGAAACAAGGAATAATCCTGATCAAGAATATTGCTTTTGCTTGATTTGCATTTCAGTCTTTCTGCAGACAGGAAAAAATTCTCAGATGTTTCTTTTTGTGAAAGCATGTCTTTTGATTGTTATATATAAAGGAAGTAACTAAGAGTATGTACTCTGCTTCATTGATATTTTTTCTGCTGGGAAGCCAATGACAGGCCTCAGACATCTCACAATGCTCAGGACAGAGGAAATGGTGGTATCATCATCAAGACACTACTGTCAGAAGAAAGGGCAACACTTTCAAACCTAGTGATAACAGTAAGCTCTGTGACTATCTTCGTAAATCATTAAATAGTAAAGTTAAGATTTGATACTCTAATACAACATTTTTATAGCATTCTTCTAATGGAACATTTGTCTCAGCAGTAATTAAAATTTAAACAATAATTAACAATACCAAAAAAAGTAACAACTAGGAAATTAGTTTAATAGGACATGTTTTAATATGTTGACAATAGTTTCAATGAAGGTATTTTCTTCTCCTGCAGAAAAGAGTGTCAGCAAAAAAAATAATCAATATCATTTTCAGGCAATAAATAAATCCTGATTAGCTTTTAATGCATGTAGTATCTCATATAAAGATATTAGCTCCTTATGTTCCCAAGAAAACTGATATTGTTTCTTCCTAAAGCTCCAGAGCAGAACATCTCTAAGTCAACACTGGCAAAAATCTGATCTTCAAAAAGGAAAAGAGGGAGGACCTAGGCTGGTCAGCCTCACTTCAGTGCTTGGAAAGGTGTTGGAGCAACTAATCCTGGAAACCATTTCCAGATACATGAAGGACAAGAAGATATTTGGGAGTAGTCAGCATGAATTTACAAAGTGACATCACGAAAAGTCAACAAAGGGAACTGCAAAGTTCTGCACGGAAGGAGGAATAATCCCATGCATCATTATATGCTGGGGGCTGGCCAGCTAGAAAACAGATTTGCAGAAGAGGACCTGGAAGTGCCCTTGCAGCAAAGGTGGCTAATAATATCCTGGACTGCATTAGGCCATGACTACATGGTTTTTTAATATCTCCAAGGAGGGAAGGCTCCACAGCCTCTTTGAGCAACCTGTGGCAGTGCTCAGTCACCCTCACCGTAAAAAAGTGTTTTCTTATGTTCAGACCAAACTTCCTGTTTCAGCTTGTGTCCATTGCCTCTTGTTCTGTCAGCTGGGCACCACTGAACAGCCTGGCTCTGTCATCGTTGCACGATCCCTTGAAGTATTTGCATACACTGATGAAGAGTATTTACATACCCCTGAGCCTTCTCTTCTGTAGGCTAAACAGCCCCAGCTTTCTCAGCCTTTCCTCACGAGAGATGCTCCAAACCCTTGATCATCGTTGTAACCCTTCATTGGACCCTCTTCAGTATGTCCATGTCTCTCTTGTACTGGGGAGATCAGAACTGAACACAATATTCCGGTGTGGCCTCAGTAGCACTGAATAAAGTAGCACCTCCCTCAATCGGCTGGCAATGCTCTGCCTGAAGCAGCCCAGGAGACCATTTGCTGCCTTTGCAGCAAGGGAGCATTGCTAGCTCGTGTTCAACCTGGTTTCCACCAGGACCCCCAGATCCTTTTCTGCAAAGCTGCTTTCCAGCTAGGTGTACCCCAGCATACATCAGTGCATTGGGTTGCTCTTCCCCAGGTGCAGGAGTTTGCACTTCCCCTTGTTGAACTTAATGAGATTCCTGTTGACTCATTTCTCTAGCCTGTTGAGGTTCCTCTGGATGGCAGCATAATTCTCTGGCATATCAGTCTCTGGTTGGTTGACCTTGGTGCCCACCAAAGCTACTCTATCACTCCCCCTCCTCAGCTGGACATGTGAGTCTTTTGTTAAGGACAAGAAGAGACCATTCACCAACTACTGTCACAACAAAACAGACTTGACTTGGGGAAAAATTAATATAATTTATTACCAACCAAATCAGAGTAGGATAATGAGAAATAAAACCAAATCTTAAAACAACTTCCCTCCACCCCTCCCTTCTTCCCAGGCTTAACTTGACTCCTGATTTTCTCTGCCTCCTCCCCACCAGCAGCACAGGGGGATGGCGAATGGAGGTTGTGGTCAGTCCATTACAAGTTGTTTTTGCTGCTCCTTCCTCCTCAGGGGGAGGACTCCTCACACTCTTCCCCTGCTCCAGCATGGGGTCCCTCCTACAGAAGGTAGTCCTCCATGAACTTCTTTAACATGAGTCCTTCCCATGGGCTGCAGTTCTTCACAAACTGCTCCAGCGTGGGTCCCACATGGAATCACAAGTCCTGCCAGCAAACCTGCTCCAGCCTGGGCTCCTCTGCATGGGTCCACAGGTCCTGCCAGGAGCTTGCTCCAGCACAGGCTTCCCAGGGGGTCACAGCATCCTTTGGGCACATCCACCTCTTCCAGCATGGGGTCCTCCATGGACTGCAGGTGGATATCTGCTTGACTGTTACCCTCCATGGCTGCAGGGGCACAGCTGCACCATGGGCTGCACCACAGGCTGCAGGGGAATGTCTGCTCTGGTATCTGGAACACTACCTCCCCCTCCTTCTTCACTGACCTTGGTGTCTGCAGGGTTTTTTTTTCTCTCATATTCTTACTCCTCTCCCTGAATGCAGTTCCACAGGTTTCTTTTCCCTCTTCTTAATTATCACAGAGGCACTACTACCAGTGATGATCAGCTTGGCCTTGACTAGTGGCAGGTCCTTCTTGGAGCAGGCTGGCATTGGCTCTGTCAGACATCAGGGAAGCTTCTAGCATCCTTTCACAGAAGCCACCCCTGTAGCCCCCTCACTACCAAAACCTTGCCACACAAGCCCAATACACAGCCACTCCTCCCAGCTTGGTGCCTGCAAACTTGTTAAGAGTGCATTCTGCCCCATCATCCAGGTCATAAATGAAAATGTTGAATAGGATTGCACCCAGTATTGATCTCTGGGGTACACCACTAGTCACTGGCCTCCAACTAGATTTTGTGCCACTGATCACCACCCTCTGGGCTGGGCCACTTGGCCAGTTTTCAGTCTACCTCACTGTCTGCTCATCGAGCACATAACATCACCAGCTTCTCTGAGGATGTTATGGGACACAGTGTCACCTACAGGCCAGTCACTTCTTCATACCACTTTATCAAGTTGGTCAAGCATGACTTCCCCTTGCTGAAGTCATTATGACTACTCACGACCAGGAGTGTTAAGTTTGATGCTCCCCAGTAAAAGAGACACATGGACATACTGTACAGCAGAGATATGGAGCTACTGAGTGTCCAACAAAGGGCCATTAAGATGATTAAGAGACTGGCACATCTTTCATATGAGGAGAGGCTGAGAAAACTGGGACTGTTTAGCCTGCAGAAGAGAAGGTACAGGGGGATCTTATCAATGTGGATAAAAATCTAAAGGGAGGGTGTAAAGAGGATGGATCCAGGCTTTTCTTAGTGATGTCCAGTGACAGGACAAGAGGCAATGGGCACAAACTGAAACACATGAGATTCCATCTGAACATAAGCAAACACTTTATTACAGTGAGGGTAACTGAACACTGGAACAGCTTGCCCAGGGCAGCTGAGGAATCTTCATCCTTGGAGATACTTAAACCCTGTCTGGACGTGGTTCTGGGCAACCTCCTCTGGCGCTGAACCAGATGACCTCCAGGGTTGCCTTCCAACCTCAACCAGTCTGTGATTCAGTGGAAGGTTTGCTCAATGTTTATCTGTCTTGACATCTGTCATGGCTTGATGTTCTACAGATGTACATCAGCAGACCACATTGCTACCTGTTTAGAAAGAGAGATGTCCAAGTATTTTCTTGGTAAACAGTCTTCTAAAGTGAAATACCATTCTGTAATCAAGTTTTTTTCATTTATAAATTTGCTGTGACTCCAAGTAGTATATAAATGAACTATGCAGTGGAATAGCCAATAGTAGCCTGTGAGAAATACCACATAGAAAGTATAAAGCAACTTTTCAAGAAGGTGTACCCTTTTGAGCAATTGCACACCTTGATTGCTTTTGTCTAAATTGATCATTGTTAGTTGATAAATCT
The DNA here is from genome assembly GCF_000699245.1 of Pterocles gutturalis. Classification (NCBI taxonomy): domain Eukaryota; kingdom Metazoa; phylum Chordata; class Aves; order Pterocliformes; family Pteroclidae; genus Pterocles; species Pterocles gutturalis. The sequence continues at coordinate 4,898 of NW_010100486.1, read as the reverse complement.
AGTCTTACAGAACTGTTTTAGATGTTAAACATCTTTGAACAGTTTGAAGTATATTTTGTTTCAGCCAATGTAAAACCCACCGATCTGAAAAAGGCTACTGCTGTCTAGTTCACAGTTTTTGAATGTTGGGAAGTAAGCATGCAGACTATGCAGCTCGTTAGAGCATTATATCTGTATAATAGGGATTTATTTTCCCTGCCTGTCAGCTCAGTGCCTGTTATTGTTTGTCAAGTCAGAGTTTTGTGAATTGTGATCTACAGTATAATATTTGAAGGCAATATAAAGTATTAGAGCTTTGTGGCCCAAGATTAATGGTTAGGCAAAGAAGCCTTTTCATTTGCTTAATGTACGGCAGTATAAGTTTTTCTAAGATTCTGTGGTGTCAAAAATTAGACAAGTCTTCAGCATCTGATAAATTCGCAGTGAACTGCTAATAAGAAACTCAACAGGAAAGCCATCTTTACAGAGGCATCAAAAATGAATACAGAGTAAATGCCATCAGCGAAATGTTCTAAACTTTCCAATAAGGAAAAAAAAAATCACACAGCAACAACACAGGTTCACTATGCTATCTTCTTGGGAAAAGGTAACAATGCCTAGAATAGTGGATAAGTAAGTGGGATACAGCTTAATATGCATAATATTTCATGTGGTACTGTGATTTATTTTATTGGATATCAGTAAGTGTTATATATTTAAATTAACATTTTTAATATGAATTCAAGAGATGGCATAGCAAACAGAAAGAAATCTTTATATCTGCTTCAGTCTTTCTAAATAACACCAATAAGTACAGCAAAACCTAAGCTCCCTTCACCATTAACAGTGAAAGACAGGCACATCTAAAGGTGTCTTTGCCTGTCTTGGGTACCTGTTTGTAGAGCAAGACAAATAACCTCCAAGAAGTTCCCTTAAGATCCTGAAGCACCCTCTATTAGATCTAGCCCTCTTCTTGTTTACAATGAGTGTAAAGAACAGAGCCTGAGAAGCCAACAGTTATTTAAATGTCTGTTAAACACTTCCTAGCTCAATAACTTTAATAGCGTTGCAGAGCATTAATGGCAAGACTTGATTTGCTGCAGATTTATTTTTAAAGTGGAAACAAAGCTCATGCCACTATTGTAACTACAGTGGGTTCTGTTATCATATTTGAGGAACAAACATTTTTGTCATACACTTCATAAGTAGTTCATAAACCATTCATCTTTTATTTGAAAAAGAATGTGTAGTAAAGTGTTTCATATTATAAAAGTCATCACATGGATTCCAAATATTGTGAGATGGTATAGTGTGTCTATATGAAGTAGATTCTTAGACTTATTCACTAATTTATTGTGAGCAGTGTGTCAAAATTTTTAAGGGAAAATAGCATACTACTTACAGCTGCTTTCAGCTTCCTAGTTTTTTTCCTGAGTCAATAGCTATAACACCATATAAGTTTACCACATAAATTCTTGAAGAATTTTCATTCTAATTCCAGTTTGGCAACGCTAGAAACCTAATTGAGGATTATAAACTGTCAAAATTGATTTGTTCTACTCTGATTATTCAATCATATAATTTTTAAAAATAGTTTTGTCTCAGACATATAAAATAGATAACATTGAGGAGGTTCACATCTGGAATACTGTGTCCATTTCTGGGCTCCTCTGTTCAAGAAAAATATGGACATTCTGGAGCCAATCCAGTGCACAGACACAAGAGCAACAAAGAGATGGAGACTGGAGCTTCTTGCATGTGTGGAGAGGCTGAGAGACTGGGACTCTTCACCCTGGAGACAAGACCTGAAAGCTCAGAGGGAATCTTCTCAATTTGCATAAGCACCTAAATCTGACTCCTCTCAGTAGGACCCAGGGCAAGAGGCAATAGGCACAAATTAAAACACGAGTTTTTATCTGAACACGTGAAAACACTTTTAAAAATTTTTTATTGTGACGGTGATCAAACACCACCACCTATCCACAGAGGCCGTGGAGGTTCCATCCATGGCCATGTTCAAAACACAAATGGACATGATCCTGGGCAGCTTGCTCTAGGTAGCTCTGATTGAGCAGTGGAGTTGGACCGGTGATCTCAAGACGTTCCTTCCAACTTAAACCATTCTGTGATTTTGTGATCTATTTATAAATTATTTTAAAACTTTTACCAAATTATGTTTTGGCTACCATTATAAAGCACTTGCAACCTAGAATGCAAAAAATCATTTATAAACTTCTCTTTGGTATGCTGGAAACCTTCTCATTTATTGCTAAACTTCTATTTCATTAAGTATTTATAAATATCATCTGCATTTAAACCATTATTACCACAGCTCAAATGGTAGGCTCAAAACATTTTTTTTTTTTTTTGTTAAACTTCATGCTGCTCAGCACCAGAAGCAAAACAAAAAAGACTTGATGATAGCCCATGATGATAATCCAATTCGACTTACCTTGATGAAAGAAGGGGTCATTTTGTAAGGGCCTTCTGAGTGTCCTTTCAATGGCTACAAACTGTACCAAAACAGAGAACCTCTGAAGTCCACATAGATAACATGTTAATATCTAATAAGACAACAGCAAACAATCTGGGAAATATAATGAAAAATTCAGCCATTGAGACTTAATATTTCACTCTTCTAAAAGATTTTTTTAATTCTTTATCATGCCATGACAGAACTTTGATATTTACCGTTTCATTTGTACTTGTGAAGTTCTGTTTAATTCTGTGCTGGCTGTAGGTGTCAAGGTGGAGGGGGCTGCATGAGTGGCCTGAGGGAGAAGAGGCCAGGGGCTGCCCTTTGCTGATTCCAGACAGTTCCAGCTGGTTCCAGCCGGCTCTAAAGGACCCACTGCGGGACACAGTCAAGCCCACCCACCATGGGTGTGGCACCTCTGGGAAAAATGTGTTTAAGAAAGGGCAGAAACTGCTGTAGAGAGGGGGGAGCAAAATAGGTGAGAAGTAGGAAAGATGGAGACCCATGGAGGACTGGATTTTCTACTGCAGCCTGTGGAGATCCCACTCTGGAGCAGGGAAAGTGTGAGAGCAATGAATGAGAGAGAGAAACTGAAAGGTCCTGACCGCACCACCCCTGTCCACCATGTCCCCTGCACTGCTTAGGGGAGGCAAGAGCAACCAGGACTGGAGGAGACAAATTGAGGCTGGGACAGGTGGGGAGGAAACGTGTTGTCTTAATTGTGATATTTTTTGTTTTCCATTGCCTGAATTAATAACTACATTTTTATTTTAACTGGCAATAAATTAAGTTAATCTTCCCCATGCTGAGGTTGTCTTGCCTGTGATGATAACTAATAAGTGATGTCCTTGTCTTTATCTTGGCCCACAACTTACTTATCCCTGTTCTTATTTCCTCCCCCATCCTTCTGAGGGGAGAGTGAGCAACCAGTTTGGAGGGTGTTTGGCTGTTAGCTAGGCCTAACCCACTACAAGTTCTTAAAGGTAAACATAAACTAAAAGAGATAGCAAGCTGTACTTCCTTTGTATTGGTATGACAAATCTTTCCTCAGGCTTCTGTCCAAAGTTTGCAGAGGCTTAACTGAACTTTCCTCGCTTTGAGCATTCATCTCTGATTTCTGCATTGCGTTTTGCTCTGTAAAATCCTCTGATAAAGCCACTAAGTTCTAATTGTTTTGTTCTAATATTCCTGTGTTACATGTATCCACTACTCTTCATTTCATAAATATGTTAATGCTAATTTTTGGGTCCTGAGCTGCAGCTAGAGAAACTGCAGGGAGACTTTTCTGTCAAACAGGTGGTAGGACAAGGGAGGAGTCCTTCGCTACTGGTTACAGAATAGGAAGCTTCTGTCCAGCAGCTCCTGAAATGTTTTCCCAAGTGAAGAAACAAGTGTTGCTATTTTTCCTGGTAACTAATACTAAACGCAAAGTCTGTTTGAAACTCTTTCTTTCTGCAGAGGTAAAATGTTTGTGTTTGTCAGGAAGCTCAATGCACAATTCAGACTGTTTCCTGACAGTTGTTATCTGTAAGTTCTTTACCTGATCAGAATATGTTATTTTCCTTTAAAGAATATTTTGCTTAGTTGGTATAGAATATGTATTTAGTGCCCTCTTTCCAGGTGTCACTTCTCACATTTCCTAATATGAAGTTTCATAACTTTCCTATGGTGTTTGCTTTGTATTGTCTCTTATCTTCTGCTTCAGAATTCATTAGCATAGTCCACATCCACTACATAGCATTTCTCAAGTCTCCAAGATATTTTATGTAGTCTCCATTTACAAAATAGTACAGTAGATGTATAATTCTATTATGCTTTACTATCTGCTCATTTACTATTTTACTTGCATTTCTTTGCAGTTTTGAGTCCACTTGTTTTAGCATATTTGTTTGTATTGGTTTGTTGTTTTGTTTTTTTCATTTCATTAAATCTGTTCTTTAAGCTATTACTGGTTTTAAGTTAAACTGTGGTCTTCAGACCTCTTCTGATGTCATTTGAAAATACATGTAAATATCTTGTACACACTGAGACAATGGCTTTCATGTTTAGGTAAGCATGAAAAAGAAGGTAATAAAGGTGAAAAAAATGGTAATATTTTTAATAATTATTTTGTTTCCTTTTAATAACTTCTCAAAAGGCTTCACAGTTTATAGTATTTCTCCAATTAGATGATACTGTTTCTGACACTAGCTGGCAGAAAGGGGCAAATTTATTGACTGCTAAAAAGGCTCTATTATATGGATAAAACCAGAAATACATAAATTACATATTTGTCAAAAATTTCAGAAGAAAAAATCTATTGACTTATGCACAAGATAATGGGACAATGCGCAAGATCAGCTAGTTCTTTAATTAGCCTACTTCTACATTTTCCTGCAACTAGTTCCATGATACTCACAGGTATGAAAATATAAAATATGTAAATATATAAATAAAAATATAT